>NC_082708.1:187286976-187571976 GCF_030144855.1 Hypanus sabinus | reverse complement strand
GGGTAGAGGCCAGAGTAAGAGTGGTCCACTGGGGTTCAGCTCAGGGCTAACAAGCCTGACTGGTCAAATAAAAATTGTTTCAGAAACAGCAATGAAGAACTCTTCTACATCTGAGTGTGTGACAGTATTTCTGAGTCTCCACCCCAGTAACAGTAGTGAAACCTGAGAGGAAGCTACGGACATGATGGAAGAAGCCCTCTACACCCTCAAAGATGGAAGACCTTCATTGCTGCCCTAAACACCAGTGGCATGACAGGCAGTAAGTAAGTTCCACTCCTGGGCTTTGGTGTTTCAATACCAGGCTGCAATGTCAGGATGCTCTCCACTGTGCATCTATCGATGTTTACCAAAGTTTTTGGTGGCATGCTAAGTACAACAGTACGGACAGACAGAGATGGAAGACCCTAATGCCAGCGGTGTAACGGACAGTAAGTAAGCACGTACATGTACTGCTTCAGATGACAATAAACTCAGCTTTCCCAGGTATACAGTTTCTTTGCTTTGAAACAGCCAGAGAGCAGGTACAGATGCTTCAACCCACAATGCTGTTCTGGATCAATGAAGCTGATAACTCTGCCCTCGCGTGATCTATATCCTGCCATTCCCTGCACATTCATGGGCTTACTGAAGAAACCGTTTGGGGTGCCAAGGTTTGTGTAACAGTTAACGTGACACTAGTACAGCTCGGCCATCAGAGTTTAGCGTTCAATTCCGGCGCCGTCTGTAAGGAGTTTGTACGTTCTTCTCTGTG
Organism: Hypanus sabinus; assembly: GCF_030144855.1. Lineage (NCBI taxonomy): Eukaryota > Metazoa > Chordata > Chondrichthyes > Myliobatiformes > Dasyatidae > Hypanus > Hypanus sabinus. The sequence goes on along the minus strand of NC_082708.1, from coordinate 187,571,225 downwards.
GCTGCGTGAGTTTCCTCCGGGTGTCCTGGCTTCCACGCACAGTCGAATACGTTCAAGTTAGTAGGCTAATTGGTCATTGTTCATTCCAGTGCCCAGAATATGCTGTTTAGGGTGGCGCTAGAGGCAGATACATGAGGGAATTTTAAGAGATATTTAGACAGACACATAAATGTGAGGAAATGGAAGGATATGGACATTGTGTAGACAGAAGAGATTAGTTCAGTTGCCCATTTGATTACTAGGTTAATTACATCCGCTAACATTGTGGGGCTAAAAGACCTGTTTCGGTGCTGTATTATTTTATGTTAAATTGCCCTGTGATTAGGCTGAGGTTAAACAGGTGTTGTTGGGCGGCACTGCTGATTGGGCCAGAAGTGCCTGTTGCGTGCTGTATTTCAAAATAAATAAAATAAAACGCCCCTATCATGTCTGCCTCCTCCACCACCCCAGGCACCCACCACTCTCCGTGTAAAAAACCTGCCTCTCAGATCTCCTTTGTATGTAGACTGAGGAATAAATGTTGTCCAGAACAATGAAGTGGACTGTCCTTGTCTCAGAGGCTGGTCTTACGAGAGAGGATTCCCTTGCATGTCCGGATTGAAGCAGTTTTCAGTACAAAGAGACCAGGAGGCAGATGAGAGTGAGTTGGTTACAGTTTGAGTGCTATTTCCTAACTGTACTTCACTGATATTTCTTTGTTACAAACATCAAACTGAGGTGCAAAGGGACTTGGGAGACCTTGTGCAGGATTCCCTAAAGGTTAATTTGCAGGTTGGGTCTGTGGTGAGGAAGGCAAATGCAATGTTAGCATTCATTTCAAGAGGCCTAGATCATAAAATCTGGATGTAATGCTGAGGCTTTGTAAGGCATTGGTCAGACCGAACTTGGGATGTTGTAGGCAGTCTTGGGCTCCTTATTTAAGAAAAGATGTACTGACACTAGAGAAAATGTAGAGGAATATCACATTAGAGGGACATCCTTTTAAAACAGAGATGAGGTTGAATTTATCAAGCCCGATAAATCATTGTCGAAGATGGCTGTGGAGAGCAGGTTCTTGGGTATATTAACAGCGAAGGTTACTGGGTTCTTGATTAGTAAGAGATTCAAATTTTACAGGGAGATAGCAGGAAAATGAACTTGAGAGGGAAAATAAAGCAGCCATGATGGAATTCCAGAGTAGACTCAATGGGCCAAATGGCCTAATTCTGCACCTATGTCATATGGTCTCATTATCGTCTTCAGACCCAACAGGTCCCTTCATTACTTCCCTCCACAGATGCTGCCTGACCCACTGAGACCCTCCAGTACTTTGTGTGTTCTAGTTTGTCACCTTCTTTCTTGCATTGTGGTATCTGGCATTCCCTTTGTTGACAGCTACAGTCTCAATGTGGGCAAGGCGCAGAAAAGGCCTACAATGTTGTTGCCAGGTCCTGAGGCACTCAGCTATACAGAAGGGCTGAGCAGGTTGGGACTTCACTCATCGGAGAGAGGAGACTGAGGGGTGATCTTATAGAGGTGCGTAAAATCTTGAGGGCTGTAGATAAGCTGCTAGCACACAGCCCTTTACCCAGAGCAAGGAAACTAAAAACTAAAGGGCATATGCTTAAGGTGAGATTGGAACGATTTAATAGGAATCTGACTGGCACCACAGTAGTGTATGGGTTAGAACTGCACCATTACGGCTCAGGGCATCCATCAGAGTTCAGAGTTCAATCCTGGAGTCCTCTATAAGGGATCTCTGTGTGTCCTCCCCTGGAATGCACAGGTTTTCTCCAGCTGTTCTAGTCTCCTCCCACAGTCTAAAGACATACCGGCAGGTTAATTGGTCATTGTAAATTGTCCTGCGATTGGACTGTTGGGTGGTCAGTACATAAAGAAATTACAGCACTGTAGTGGCCCTTCTACTTTTAATCCTTTTCTTCCACATAACCCTCCATTTTCTATCGTTTAAGTGCCTGTTTGAGTCTCCTAATGTGTCTGCCTCTACCCTCCCGCCCCCGTTAGGGCAGGACATTCTACATACTCACCATTCTCTGTGTAAGAAACATGACTCTGACATTCCCCCTATACTTTCATCCAATCACCTTAAAATTATGCACCCCCCACCCCCAGTATTAGCCATTTCCACTTGGGGGAAAAGTCTCTGGCTACCCATTCGATCTCTTGTCATCTAGTACACCTTTGTCAAGTCTATTCTCCTCCTCAGTGGAACGATCTGCCAGAGGAAGTGGTTGAGACAAGTCCATTAGCAACAATTTGCAGACACTTGGACAGGAAAGGTTTAGAGGGAGGTGGGGCTAACAGGACTAACTGAAGTGAGTGAGTTGAAATGAAACAACATACACAAACTGCTGGAGGAACTCAGCATCTATGGAAAAAAGTACAGTCGATGTTTCAGGCCAAAACCTTTGGCAGGACTGGCAGAGACTCGGCCCTGTCAAACTGTACTTTTTTCTGTAGATGCTGCCTGGCCTGCTGAGCTCCTCCAGCATTTTGTGTGTGTGACTCAGATTTCCAGCATCTGCAGGTGTTCTCGTTTGTGATTTGGAATGAACGGTCTGTTTCCATGCTGAATGGCCCTATGGTTCCAATGTGCTTGAGCCATTGCTGTAGATGTCAAAACTTGACCTTTGCGCTCAGTGGAGTGAGTGTAATCTCCCCTATACTTTCCTCCAATCACTTTGAGAGTGAGGGAGAGTGAGTTTAAAAGTCAGCATTTTTTGGCATGCCACAGTTCCTGAGGAGGCATTGGATTGTGCATAATTTGGCATTTGGCAAGGTACAATATGAAGAAGCTAATTTTACTGTAATGGAGCCACTCTTACGGAAGTGGGCCAGTGTTGAAGTGGGGAGTTGAGGCTTTAGCTCATTGACGCTTCAATGAGGTGAGGTGTAGGCCATAGGTAGATTTCATTTTTGTTATTTATTTTTTCTTTATTTCTCATTGTATACTTCAATCAATGGAGATGCCAGACAGGATGGTGGAATGCTCCACTTGCAAGAAATGGGAAGGCAGGGGGACCGCCAGTATCCCTGAAGACTACACCTGCAGGAAGTCATCAAGCTATGGTTTATTTCAGACTGTGTTAACGAATTGCAGCTGGAACTGGATGACTCTGGATCATTTGGGAAGCTGAGGGGTTGGTAGACAGGACATACAGGGAGGTAGTTATACCCAAGGTGATGGACACAGGTAATTGGGTGACCCCCAGAAGGAGGAAAGCAGATAGGCAGACAGTACAGAGTACCCTGTGGCCATTCCCCTCAACAACAGGTATACCGGTTTGAGTATTGTTGGGGGGGCGATGTCACAGTTGACAGGTCTCTGGCTCCGTGGCTCAAAAGGGAAGGGAGCAGAGGAGGCAAGCTGTAGTGATAGGTTGGGGGAACAGAAAGGAGGTTCAGTGGGTGGCCAAAACCGAGACTCCCACTGTTGCCTCCTGGGTGCCAGGGTCAGAACATCTCAGATCATCCACAACGTTCTAAAGTGTGAGGCTGAACAGCCAGAGGTCATGGTGGACATCGATACCAATGACATGGGTAGGAGGGGTGACACGGTCCTGCAAGATGAGTTCAGGGAGTTCTATGTTAAAAGGCGGGACCTCCAGGGTTGTGACCTCAGGATTGCTACCTATGCCACATGCTAGCGAGGCCAGAACTAGGAAGATTATACAGTTTAACATGTGGCTAAGGAGTTGGTGTAGGAGGAAAAGCATCAGATTTTTGGACCATTAGGCTCTCTTCCGGGGAAGTTGGGACTGGTACAGAAAGGACAGTTTGCACTTGAACTGAAGAAGAACTAATATCCTAGTGGGAAGCTTTGTTAATGCTGCCCAGGGTAGGAGGGAGGGGAAAAGACCATAAGACATAGGAACAGAATTAGGTAATTTGGCCCATTGAGTCTGCTCCACCATTCAATCATGGCTGATCCTTTTTCCCCTCCTCAGCCCCACTGTCCGGCCTTTGATGCCATGGCCAATCAAGAACCTATCAAGCTATCAAGCTCTGCCTGAAGTACACCCATGACCTGGCCTCCACAGCTGCCTGTAGAAACAAATTCCACAAATTCTCCACCCTCTGGCTAAAGAAATTTCTCCTCATCTCTTTTTTAAATGGATGTCCCTCTATCCTGAGGCCATTCCCTCCTCTCCTAGACCCCCCCCCCATGGGAAACATCCTTTTTATATCTACTCTGTCTAGACCTTTCAATATTCAAAACGTTTCAATGAGATCCTCCTTCATCCTTCTAAATTCCAGCGAATACAGACCCAGAGCCATCAAACATTCCTCGTATGATAACCCTTTCATTCCTGGAATTATCCTTGTGAACCTCCTCTGAACCCTCTCCAATGTCAGCACATCTTTTCTTAGATGAGGAGCCCAAAACTGTTCACAATACTCAAGGTGAGGCCTCACCAGTGCTTTATAAAGCCTCAACATCACATGCCTGTTTTTATATTCTAGACCTCCTGAAATGAATGCTAATGAATTCCTCATCATCAACTGTACCTGCAAGTTAACCTTTAGGGTGTTCTGCACAAGGACTCGCAAGTCACTCTAAACCAGAGATGCAAGATGTTGTTAAGCCTACATGCAAAGTCATCAATCGAAAAGTTGAGCTAGATAGGGAAGACTAATATTCTGAGCTGTATATATTTCAATGCAAGGAGCATTGTAGGAAAGGCAGCTGAGCTTTGGGCATGGACCAGTATGTGGAATTATGACATCGTAGCCATTAGTGAGACATGGTTGCAGGTGGGGCAATACGGACATTGGGGTTCCATTTTAAGACATGAAAGAGCAGGAGAGATTAAAGGAGGAGGGGTGGCATTACTAATCAGGGAAAATGTCATGTCAGTTTTAGCCAGCCTAGACTGGAGAGTTCATCTGGTGAGGCTTTATCAGTGGGACGGAGGAACAAGAAAGATAAGACCATGTTAATGGGATTATAAACCTACCACCCAACTGTCCACAGGATTTAGAGGAGCAAATTTGTAGACAGACCGCAGACTGTTGCAAGAAACATGAAGTTGTGATAGTAGGTGATTTTAACGTCCACTTATAGAGTGGGACTCCCATACCGTAAAAAGGCTAGATAGGGAAGAGTTTATCAAATGTGCTCAGGAATGTTTCTTCAATCAGTACATAGAGGTCCCAACTAGAGAGAGTATGATACTAGATCTCCTTTTAGGGAATGAGACAGGGCAGGTGACAGAAGTTTGGGTAGGGGAACATTTTGCATATAGTGACCATAAAGTTTCAAGGTAATTATGAAAAAGGATAGGTCTGGCCCTTGATTTGAGATTCTAAGTTGGAGAAAGATCAATTTTGATGTTATCAGAAAGGATCTGGCAATTGTAGATTGGGACAGGCTGATTTCTGGCAAAGGTGTACTTGGTAGGTGGGAGGCTTTCAAAAGTAAAATTTTGAGAGTGTGGAGTTTGTACAAACATATATTCCTGTTAGAATAAAAGGCAAGGATAAGAGGTTTAGGGAACCTTGGCTTTGGAGAGTTACTAAGGAAGGACCTGGTTAAGAAAAAGGAGGTGCATAGCAGATAGGGACAAATTAGGTACTGTAGGAGTATCAGAAATAAGATCATGAGACTATAAAGCACAGGAACAGAATTAGACCATTCAATCTATCACATCTCTTTTGCCATTTTATCATGGCTGATTTATTCTCCTTCTCATCTCCATTCTCCTGCCGTCCCCATAACCTTTGATGCCCTGATTAATGAAGAACCTATCAATCTCTGCCTTAAATATACCCAATGAGTTGGTTTCCAGAGTCATCTGTGGCAATGAATTCCACAGATTCAACAACCTCTGACTAGAGAAGTTTTTCCCCATCTCTGTTCTAAATGGACATCCCTCAATTCAGAGGCTGTGCCCTCTGATTCTAGACTCTCCATAGCAAATCTATCAAGGCCTTTCAATATTCGATAAGTTTCAATGAGATCCCCTCTCATTCTTCTAAACTCCAGTGAGTACAAGCCCAGATCCATCAAATGCTCCTCATATGTTAACCCTTTAATTCCTGGCAAGAGAACACTCAGGAGGAGGTGAAGGAGAATCCTAAGGGCTTCTATAGATATTTTAAGGGCAAAAGGAGACTAAGGGTCAAAATTGGTCCTTTGGAAGATCAGGGTGGTATTCTATGCAAGAATGCGAAAGCGATGGGAGAGATCTTAATGTTTTGCATCTGTATTTACGTTTCTACTTGGGGAATAGACACAGATTCTGTAACTGGAGGAAATGCAGCAGTGAGATCACGCACCCTATACAGATTACAGAGGGGATGGTGTTTCCTGTCTTGAGGCAAATTAGGGTGGATAAATCCCCAGGGCCTGGCCTGACCATGTACTCTCTCAGATTCTGAGGGAGGCAAGTATAGAAATTGCAGGGGCCCGAGCAGAAATATTTAAAATATCCTAAGCTATGGGTGAGGAGCTGAAGGATTGGAAGTTAGCTAATAGAACATAGAACAGCATAAGACCAGGATATTTGTCTCACAATGTTGAGCCAAACCAGCTAAAAATAAAACAAAACACCCAAATACTAATCCGTCCTACCTGCACAATATCCGTATCCCTTCATCTTCCTTACACCCATGTGCCTATCTAAACATCTCTTAAAAGCCTCTGATTTATTTGAGGCAGTCCATTCCCAGCATCCACCACCCTCTGAGTAAAAAAAAACTTTCCCTTCACATCCCCCTTGAACCTGCCCTCTCTCACCCTCAATACATGCCCTCTGTTATTAGACATTTCAACCCTGGAAAACAGATACTCCCTGTCCACTCTATCTATGCCTCCAGCGCTCCATAGAAAACAACCCAAGTTTATCCAGCCTCTCATGATAGTAGATGCTCTCTAAACCAGGCAGCGTCCTAGTAAATCTCTTTTGCACTTCCTCCAAGCATCAAAATCCTTCCTATGGGGGGGGGGGGGTGTTGACCAGACAGCGTGCAATACTCCAGATATAGCCTAACCAGAGTTTTATAAAGTTGCAACATAATCTATTGAGTTTTGAATTCAATGTCTCGACTAATAGAAGCAAGCATTCCATAAGCCTTCTTAACTACAAAATCGACCTGTGTAGCCACTTCCAAGGAACTACGAGCTTGGATCCTAAGATCTTTCTGCTCAGCAACAGTATGCCTTTAACAGTATTATGCCTTTTTGCGTCTGCCCTACCAAGGTGTAACATTTCACATTTATCTGGGTTATACTTTATCTGCCCATATCTGCAATTGATCTACATCATGTTGTGAGTCTTCTACACTCTCCACAACTCTTAACAATCTTGGTATCACCCACAAACTTACTAACTCATCCATCTAAATTTTCATCCAGGTCATCTATTACAAATAGCAGAGGACCCAGCACAGAGCCCTTGCGGACCTCCACTAATTACAGACCTCCAGCTTGAATAAGTCCCTTCAACCACTACCCTCTGTCTACCCTGCAAAACTATTTTAAACTTTCCTAAGTAGCATTACCAAACCTCTCAGCCAGGATATTGGTTCCCCTTCAGTTCAGATGCAACCAGTTCACCCTGTTCTGTTGTTTAAGAAAGGCTCTAAGAAAAGGCCAGGAGATTGTAGGCTGGTGAGCCTGATATGAGTAGTGGGAAAGTTATTGGAAGGTATTCTAAGGAACCGTATATATAAGAATTTCGATAGACAGGGGCTGATTAGGGATAGTCAACATGGCTTTGTACATGGTAGGCTATGTCTAACCAATCTTATCGAGTTTTTCAAGGATATTGTCTACATGGACTTTAGCGAGGTCTGTGACAAGTTCCCACATGCGAGGTTGGTCAAGAAGGTTCAGTCACTTGGCATTCAAGATGAGGTGGTAAATTAGATTAGACTTTGGTTTCACTGAAGAAGCCAGAGAGTGATAGCAGATGGTGTCTCTCCGATGGAGGCCTGTGAATATGGTGTGCTGCAGGGTTTGCTGCTAGGTCCATTGTTGTTTGTCACCTATATTAACGATCTGGATGATAATGTGGTAAACTAGATCAGCAAATTTACGGATGACACCAAAATTGGGGATGCAGTGGACAGCGAGGAATACAGTCATAGTCTGCAGTGGGGTCTGGACCAGCTGGAAAAATGGGCCGAAAAATGGCAGATGGAATTCAATGCAGACAAGTGTGGGGTGTTGCACTTTGGGAGCACAAACTAGGGTTGGTCTTGCATGGGGAGTGATAGGGAACTGAGGTGTGCAGTAGAACAGAGAGATCTTGGAATATCCATATTTGTGTGAAAGTGGTGTCACAGGCAGATAGGGTCGTAAAGCTTTTTGCTCATCGGCCTTCAGAAAGCAATGGATTGGGTACAGGAGTTGGGATGCCATTTTGAAATTGTACAAGATGCTGGTGATGCCTAATTTAGTGTATTTGGTCCATTTTTTTGGTCACCTGCCTACAGGAAAGATGTACTGTAAATAAAATTGAAAGGGAGAATGTTGCCAGGACTTGAGGACCTGAGCTGTAGGAAAAGGTTGAATAGGTTCACAATTTTATTCTCTGGAGGGGAATAACAGGAGATTTACTAGAGATATACAGAATTATGAGGGGTATAGATGGGGGAAATGCAAGCAGACTTTATCCACTGAGTTTGGGTAAGACTGCAACTAGAGGTCATGGGTTAAGGGTTAAAATTGAAACGTTTAAGGGGAACATGAGTGGGAACTTTTTCACTTAGAGGTTGGTGAGAGTGTGGAACAAGCTGCCAGTGCAAGTGGCGGATGTGGGTTTGAGTAATTCTGATTGGTACATGGATGAGATGGGTATGGTCCTGCTGTAGGTCGATGGGACTAAACAGATCAATGGTTTGGCATGGATTAGACTTGCCAAAGGACCTGTTTCTGTGCTGTAGTGTTCTATGACTCTGTAGGGAAAGAGGAGGGGAACCAGAGGGAGGTGATGGACAGGTGAGGAGAAGGGTTGAGAGATGAATCAGAATGGGGAATGGAAAATGAGAGAACGTGAGGTGGGAGAGGTTACCAGAAGCTGGAGAATTCAATGTTCATACCGTCAGGTTGGAGGCTACCCAGATGGAATATGAAGTGTTGCTTCTCCTTTCTGAATGTGGTCTCATATTACAGTAGAGGAAGTGATGGGCATACATGTTGGTTTGGGAATGGGAAGTCGAATTCAAATGGGTTATGTAACCATATACCAATTACAGCATGGAAACAGACCATCTCGGCCCTTCTAGTCCATGCCAAACGCTTACTCTCACCTAGTCCCACTGGCCTGCATTCAGCCCACAACCCTCCGTTCCTTTCCTGTCCATATACCTATCCAATTTTACTTTAAATGACAATACCGAACCTGCCTTTACCACTTCTACTGGAAGCTCATTCTACACAGCTACCACTCTCTGAGTAATGAAATTCCGCCTCGTGTTACCCTTAAACTTTTGTCCTCTAACTCTCAAATCATGTCCTCTTGTTTGAATCTCCCCTACTCTCGATGGATAAAGCCTATCCACGTCAACTTGATCTATCCCCCTCATTATTTTAAATACCTCTATCAAGTCCCCCCTCAACCTTCTATGCTCCAAAGAATAAAGACCTAACTTGTTCAACCTTTCCCTGTAACTTAGGTGCTGAAACCCAGGTAACATTCTAGTAAATCTTCTGTGTACTCTCTCTATTTTGTTGATATCTTTCCTATAATTCAGTGACCAGAACTGTACACAATACTCCAAATTTGGCCTCACCAATGCCTTGTACAATTTTAACATTACATGCCAACTCCTATACTCAATGCTCTGATTTATAAAGGCCAGCATACCAAAAGATTTCTTCACCACCCTATCTACATGAGATTCCACCTTCAGGGAACTATGCACCAATATTCCTAGGTCACTCTGTTCTACACTTTGTCTCCAGGAAATCTGGTGTGTGTGTGTGTGTGTGTGTGTGTGTGTGTGTGTGTGTGTGTGTGTGTGTGTGTGTGTGTGTGTGTGTGTGTGTGTGTGTGTGTGTGTGTGTGTGTGTGTGTGTGTGTGTGTGTGTGTGTGTGTGTGTGTGTGTGTGTGTGTGTGTGTGTGCGTGTGTTTAAAGATGAAAGATTAGCTTTATTTCTCACCTATATATCGAACCATCAGGACTTCCAGTTAAGATGGCACTCCCGAATGTGTGCAACAGCTCACTGGTGGTTCAAAAGGCAAGAAATTAGACTAAAACATTACTAGTAACACCTTTTCTGAAGTAAATTGTGTTATCACCACAAACAATGAAGAGAAGAGCGAAGGCGAAGCGAATTCAAGGGGTGAACCATGCTGGTACGTTGCAGAAGCAGTGAGCCATTTGGAGAGGAGTTCCAATGCCTGCACAACTGGCCTGGATGTGAGGTTGGTTCACTCTGGGCACTGAGCTGATTTGAAGAGTTTGAGAGCGGTGTAGAAATCTGGGCCTGGTCTGAGTAACTGGGCGGTGTGGTCATGGCCGGGGCCCTTTGCAGCAGCAGTAGTTTCTGGGTCCTAACACGAGGTAAGATCTGCTGTTTAGACGATTAAATACCAGCCCAGATCAGAGCCGAGAGCCAATTTCACATGCTCTCCCACGATATTCACTCCTCTCTCCATGGTGCCAGAGTCTTCTGCTGCAGTGGTTCCCGGGTCCTAATGCAAGGTGCAGTTCGTTATTGGGCAGTTTAAATGCCAGCCCAGATAGGCTGGAAAGACAAGGTGTCAGGATCAGAGGTGATAGCCGGTTTTGCTTGCTCTCCAAGATGGTAACTCCCCTCTCCATGGTGCTGAGGCTATGAAGACTGTCCCGGCTGCACGATGAACTGATACCAAGGCTGTGGGCCTACTCGGGGGTTCGGATCTGAGGTCTCAGCTTGGTTCAGAATATTGTTGCTTGCTTCTATTGTTAGCATGATTTGTGTTTTTCCATTTCCCTTCCACCTCAGGTGTTGGACTTTATTTTTTTAATCGTGTCTTTTCAGGTTTCTTGCTTTGTGGCTGCCTATAAGCGAACAAATTTCAAGTTTGTATAATTTATACATTCTTTGATTTTAAAAAGTACTTTGTAACTTGAAACTTTTAAACATGAAAACAGTGAAATGCATCATTTTTGTGTATGTGTGTGAACATATCTGTGTATGGTGTTCCTGTGTATTTAATATTTCTGTAATTATATATATATAGATTGATTAAGTTCTTTTATTCATTTAAATAATCCATTGTGTGTTATTTGTTTAAATACATATCTCTTAAAGTCTAACCCTATGTCTCCAACGTGAGAGGTGGAAACAGGTCAGGCCAGCCAGCAGGGCTCTGGTGAAGCTGTATAAAACAATCCCCAGTACAGTGCATACAATGGATTACAGAAACATTGATGAACTCCAACCATACCATCGACTTTGTGAGAAGAGGCTCATCATCGAGTGAGCACATGACTCACTGCAGGGAAAGTCATCAGGACCCTGCACAGCCGACAATGAAGAGGCGAGCGAAGGCGAAGCATTCTTGGAGTACTGTGTTCAATTCTGGTCACCTCACTACAGGAACAATGTGGATACTCTAGAAAGTGTGCAGAGGGGAGGTACAAGGACGATGCCTGTATTGGAGGGCGTACTTTATGAGAATAGGTTGAGTGAACTTGGCCTTTTCTCCTTGGAGCAATGAAGGATGAAAGGTGACCTGATAGAGGTGTATAAGATGATGAGAGGCATTGATCATGTGGATAGTCAGAGGCTTTTTCCCAGGGATGAAATGGCTAACATGAGGGGGCATAGTTTTAAGATGCTTGGAGACAGGTACTGAGGGGATGTCAGGGGTAAATTTTTCACAGAGTGGTGGGTGTGTGGAATGTACTGCCAACAAACATGGTAGATTCAAATACAATAGGGTCTTTTGAAAGACTCTTAGATAGGTACAAGGAGCTTAGAAAAATAGAGGGTTATGCGCTAGGGAAATGGTAGGCAGCTTCTAGAGTAAGTTACATGGTCAGCACGACATTACATGGGCCTGTAATGTGAGCATTAAAATTGAATCCCCAAGGAATGAGGAGAAAGGTACGTCCAAAGAGCACATGGAGGAGAGATATTGAGGCTGACATTAGACAATGGGGGCACTCCTGGTCCACCATTGAGAAACTGGCACGGAACAGAGGGCAATGGAAGCAGGAAGGCATCGAAGGCTGATGTCCCACTGGGAGCCAAGAGCCCAAGAAAAAGAAGCATAAATAGGTGAATTACATACATCATCATGCTACCACGTGACAGGTGCTTGCTTCGCTTAAGGTGAGCTCCAAGTTAGACTCATGCTTTGGACTCCCGTGTCTTTAATGTTTTGAAGTTACAAAACATAACAGTTGCATCTATGTGTGTGTATCTGATATGTATGTGCCTGGTGTGTGCGTGTGTGCTTGTGTCCGTGTCTGTGTGTGTCTGTGTGTGTGTGTGTGTGTGTGTGTGTGTGTGTGTGTGTGTGTGTGTGTGTGTGTGTGTGTGTGTGTGTGTGTGTGTGTGTACAAAAAAGACAGACAGATACAGAGGTGGCAACACAATCAGTTTTATTTCTCAGTCCCTTGTATTGTACACTGAGGAAAGTTATTTCCCTCAGCATTGTTTGCATCTGGTATATTGGTAACAAGCAAAGAAGACCTTAATTTCCCCCATTATCCATTTTTTTTTGTAAATACTGCGTCTGTGCAAAATAAAACCCTGTGCAATTTCCAACAAATTGAACATAGAAAAATAACAAAAGGACTGGCCAGCGTGCGGCTGGCATATGTTACAGTGGGAGGCATGGCATTAGATAATACAATGATTATGGTTAGTAACATGTCAGCAGATCTCCAGAAAACACAATATTTGCGCAGTAAACCTAGCTTGTAGGCCAGGATACTATGTGTCCGCTGGACGATGTACGTATACAATTTGTGAGTGCTTAGGTATTCCCTTTCTACAGGATTAAAATTGTGGTTCGACTCTCCCCTCAGACCACATTGGCCTGATTTTCCACCCGACCTGGCCCACTGTAAACAGTCTTGCAAGTGAAGGCCCGATGTCAGTGAGTCTGAGAAAGCAGGACCAAGGACCGGAGGTGTGTGAGAGCGCAGAGGTGGGAGGGATGGGAAGGGGAGTGCTGATCTGTTTGCTTTTATTGTTTGAGCTCCTGTTTGTGTTGTCCTGCGAGCCTGCTGTGCTGGCAACAGAATATGTGGCAGCGCTTGCAGGCTGCCCCCAGCACCTCCTTGGTTTGTTAACGCAGACGATGCATTTCACTGCATGTTTCGATGTACATGTGATAAATAGATCTGAAATTTGAATATAAAGGATGCTCCACCATGTTTAGGGGGAACCCGAGAGGAAACTTCTTCACTCAGAGGGTGGTGTGAGTGTGGAACGAGCTGCCAGAGCTAGCGGTGGATGCGGGGTCGATTACAACATTTAAGCTCGGGTAAGTACGTGGATGGGGGTCTGCAGTCCAGGTGCAGGTGGATGGGACCAGGTAGAAGAACAGTTCGGCTGAAGGCTCTGTTTCTGCACTGTAGCGTTCTGTCATTCTGTGACTGGGGATACGAAGACCGTAGGATTTCCAAACGTGGGAAGAGATCACCAAATGGCCACCTCGCGAACTGCTGCAGAGTGACTGGAATCACAGGTCGTTCAGACTGTGGGCACACAATGACCATTAACACACCACTTTCTGCTTTTGCATTCAAATTCCCGATTCTGAGCATTGAGAAGCTTTTATTCTCCTGATTATCTTGTTCCTACTGGCAGTCAGGCATCCACAGCAGGATGTCACAGTGAAAGTCAATAATCAGTGGTTAGAAACTGATAATCCCTGGGACACAGTTACTGAAAACAACAACGTGAATCTCTCCGTAGCAGCGGCATTATCTTGGAGCTATTTGGCAATACTGTCACTGGAGTGTGGCTGTGTCAGGATTGGGGAGTGCGTTCAGCTATAGCCATGCTTCATTCAGCTTCTCCCCACTTCTCCTGAAGGCCGGGGTCCGTTCTTGCCAGCTGCCCTCATGGCCGAAGGGGTCAAACTGGTGAGCAGTTTGTTGGGACCAGGGGTAGCATCGCATTCAGACCTGAATCATGAAACCAGGGCTCAGAGACACCAGACATCCTCCTGGGGAGGACGGAAGACGGAGAGGAGATCAGGGAATGTTGGAGGGAAGGAGCTGAGGGATATGGAGGGAGGGAATTGAGGGGGGGGGTCGGGTGGATTGAGGGATGAGGATTTGGCAAGTGGCCCTGCTGCTCGGCAGGGCATTGGCTGAAGAGTGAGGGTCCCTGATGTCCATACTAGTCTGTGTTTGGACACCCTGCTCTGCCTTGGTGATTGAGAACCTGGTGCTTGCTGTGAAAACCGTTAAAGTGTCTGGTACCTACACTAAAGGTATATGAAAGAAAAGGTGGTGGGAAGCAAACAAAAATATCACTGTTTAAGGAGATTGGCCCATTCAGAGTGTGGTGACGGTGAAGGTATTTACAGAAGGGGTCTTCAACTCCCTCACCATGAAGTGGTGGTGGGGGGGGGGGGGTTCCTTGACTCTTTTGAACAATAATCTGCAGGGCGGAAGCCAGAGATAAGGCAGACAGATGCTGTCTCTTCCAAAGAACAGGTAGTCCAAAACTAGAGGGGGCAAAGGTTTGAGGGGAAGGATTTACAGGGGACCTGAGGGCACTTGGCCAGGTACAGGGATTGGACAAGTTTAGTGGAATATGAGACAAATGTGTGGTGAAGGGGACAAGATCATTCCTGCAGCCTGTCCTCCAATCAGCATCAGTGTTCAGCGATTGGGGTTCAATTCCCATTGCTGTCTGTAAGGAGTTTGTATGTTTGCACCCACCCCCCCCAACTGTGTGTTGCTCCGATTTCCACCCACGTTGAAAAGACATACAGATTAGCAGGTTAATTGGTTACAAGGGTGTAACTGGGCAGCTCATTGGGCTAGAAGGGCCTGTAACTATGCTGTCTCTCTAAATAGTGAAATTAAGTGAATTATCCAGAGGTTGGAGGCTCAATGTCAAAGTCTGCAGGAGGGACTGGAGGCTCAGAGCTGACCTGGCACAGACAGGAACAGGCACTTTGACCTACAAATCCCTTCTGCCAATCTCTCCTGCAGTGCCTTGTGTCACTGACTGTATATCCATTGATATTAATCCAGTTCCCTCACTCCACCCCTCAGTGACCCTTCTCACCCAGTGCTATGTCACTGACTGTATCCCCCACTGACATTAATCCAGCTCCCTCAGTGACCCCCCTCTCCCAGTATTCTGTGTCACTGACTGTATCCCCACAGATGCTAATCCAGCTCCCTCACACCATCCCTCAGTGACCCCTCTCCCCCAGCACCCTCTGTCACTGACTGTACTCTCCAGGTCTTCTGACTTAACCCGTTAAGCAGGAACGGTCTAGGACAGAATGAACTAAATCTCAGCAGGTATTTCTGGTGCGGACAAAGATTCACTGAGCAGCAGTCTGTAAAAAGCGTCTGGCAAAAAAATGCAACTAACCCTTAAACTTAAAACCAATCTTACTTGACAGCTGGAATCAACGAGAGGCTGCTTTGCAGAGAGGATAGGACAGGGAAGTGATCTGGGAACTTTCGGGGCATGGCCCACAGTGAGTGTCTGGTTATCTGTCCCACTGAATGATTCACCTCGGATTTACGACAGGCAAGTCTAAGCTCTGTAGATGAACTTGTAGCGTAGCTACAGTTCAGCATGTATGACGTCGCGGGCATCACTGAATTGTGGCTGAAAGAAGATTACAGATGGGAGCTTAATGTCCAAGAATACACATTGTATCAAAAGGACAGGCAGGTAGGCATGGCTCTGTTGGTAAAAATGAAATCAAATCATTAGAAAGAGGTGACATGGGGTTGTTATGGGTAGAGCTAAGAAACCGTAAGGGTAAAATGCTGATGGGAGTTATATACAGACCCCAAACAGTAGTAAGGATGTGGTCTACAAATTACAAAAGGAGGTAGAAAATACATGCCAAAAGGGCAACATTGCAATAGTCATGGGAATTTCAATATGCAAGTAGGTTGGGAAAATCAGATTGGTGCTGGATCGCAAGAGGGTGAATTTCTAGGATGGTTACAAGATAGCTTTTTAGAGCAGCTCGTAGTTGAGCCCACTAGAGGAAAAGCTATTCTGGACTGGATGTTGTGCAATGAACCAGATTTGATTAGAGACCTTAGGGACAAGTGATCATAATATCATCAAATTCACCCTGTCCCTTGAGAAGGAGAAGCTAAAGTTAGATGTATCAGTATTACAGTAGAGTCAAGGGAATTACAGAGGCATGAGAGAGGAGTTGACCAGAATTGATTGGAAAAGGGCACTGGCAGGGATGACGGCAGAGCAGCAATGGCAGGAATTTCTGGAAGCAATTTGGAAAACACAAGATATACACATCCCAAGAGAAAGATGTATTCTCAGGGCAAGATGACACAACTGTGGTTAACAAGAAGTCAAAGCCAACATAAAAGCCAAAGAGACGGAAAATAATTGAGCAAAAATTGGTGGGAAGCTAGAGGATTGGGATGCTTTTAAAAACCAACAGAAGGCAACTAAAAAAGTCATTTAGAAGGAAAAGGTGGAACACAATGGTATGTTAGCCAATAATATTAAAGAGGATACCAAACGTTTCTTCAGGCACATAAAGGAAAAAAGAGAGGCAAGAGAGGATATTGGATTGCCGGAAAATGGTACTGGAGAGGTAGTAATGGGGGACAAGGAAATGGTGGATAAGCTGAATAAGCACTTTGCATCAGACCACTGTGGAAAACACTAGCAATATGCCAGAAGTTCGAGAGTGTCAGGGGGCGGAAGTGTGTGAAGTTGCCATTACTAGAGAGAGGTTTTTGGGAAACTGAAAGATCATAAGTTAGGTAAGTCACCTGGACAAAATGGTATATACCCTGCTGTTCTGAAAAAGGTGACTGAAGAGATGGTGGAGGAATTATTAATGGTCTTTCAAGAATCAATTGATTCTGGTATTGTAGCAGAGGACTGGAAAATTGCAAACGTCACTTCAATCTTCAAGAAGGGAGATAGGCAGAAGAAAGGAGCTTTCTTCTGTTAGGCCAGTTCGTTCTTCTTAGGCCAGTTAGTCTGATTTTAGTGCTTGGGAAGATGTTGCAGTTGATTTTAAGGATATAGTTTTGGGTTACTTGGAGGCACATGATAAAATGGGGCAAAGTCGGCATGGTTTCCTCAAGGGAAAATCTTGCCTGACAAATCTTTTGGAATTCTTTGAAGAAACAACAAAGAAATAACAAATTAGTGTATCTTGTTTACTTGGATTTTCAAAAGGTAAGGTGCCATACATGAGGCTGCTTAACAAGTTAAGAGCCCATGGTATTACAGGAAAGATACTAGCATAGATAAAGCAGGGGCTGATTGGAAAAACAGTGGGAATAAAGGCAGCCTTTTCTGGTTGGCTCTTCAGTGACTAGTGGTGTTCCACAGGGGCCTACATCAGAACCAATCCTTTTTACGTTATGTGTCAAGACATGGATAATGGAATTGACAGCTTTGTGGATGATATGAAGATAGGTGGAAGGGCTGGTAGTTTTGAGGAAGTAGAGAGGCCACAGAAGGTTTTAGACAGATTAGGAGAATGGCCAAAGAAGTGGCAGATGGAATAGAGTGTCAGGAAGTGTTTGGCCATGCGTTTTGGCAGAAGAAATAAAAGGGTAGACTGTTTTCTAAATGGAGAGAAAATACACAAAAATTGAAGTGCAAAGGGACTTGAGAGTCCTTGTACAGGATTCCCTTATGATTAATTTGCAGGTTGAGTCTGTGGTGAGGAAGGCAAATGCCGTGTTAGCATTCACTTCAAAAGAACTAGAATATAAAAGCAAGAATATAATTTTGAGGCTTTATAAGGTATTGTGCTCACTTGGAGTATTGTGAGCAGTTTTGGTTCCCTTATTTTAGAAATAATGTGCTGAAACTGGAGAGGGTTCAAAGGAGGTTCATGAAAAAATGATTCTGGGATTGAAAGGCTTGTCATATTGAAAGTGTTTGAAAGCTCTGGGCTTGTACTCACTGGAATTCAGAAGAATGAGGGGTGACTTGTTGAAACCTATCAAATGTTGAAAGGACTTGATAGAGTAGATGTGGAGAGGATGTTTCCTATTGGGGGGGGGGGTCTAAGACCACAGCCTCAGGATAGAGGGGTGTCCTTTTAGAACAGAGAAAAGGAGGAATTTCTTTAGCCAGAGAGTGGTGAATCTGCAGGTGGCTGTGGATGCCAAGTCATTGGGTATACTTAAGGCAGAGACTGAAAGATTTTTGATTAGTCAGGACATGACAGGGAGAAGGCAGGAAATTGGAATTGAGAGGGAAAATGGATCAGCCATGAAGAAATGGTGGAGCAGAGTCAATGGGCCAAATGGCCTAATTCTGCTCCCATAT
Organism: Hypanus sabinus; assembly: GCF_030144855.1. NCBI lineage: Eukaryota > Metazoa > Chordata > Chondrichthyes > Myliobatiformes > Dasyatidae > Hypanus > Hypanus sabinus. The sequence continues at coordinate 187,552,797 of NC_082708.1, read as the reverse complement.
CTTATGGTCATATGTTCTGCTTCACAATCCTCGTTGAGTGAATAGGTTTGTGGGGATGGTTCTGGGGAATTAGGAGTCAGGTTTGATGGGGATTGAGGGAGATTAGAGGTCAGGCTGGAGTACAGGCCTCTGCTCTGCACTTGAAAGCTAGGAATGCAGACGTGGGACATTGGCAGCCAGATATCCGGATAGAAGACCAGTGAGGACTGGTGCCCCTCCCCTGTCAGTGAGACATTGGCAGGTTCTGGAGTTGGAATTCTGTGCGGGTTGGAAGAACGAGGGCTGATGACCCTCTGGGTTTATGAATTGGCGAGACAGGAGGCCTAGTGTTCCAAGTCCCATCATTGGCAAGTCCAAAGTTTGAAGTGTAGTGTTTGATGACGGGTGGGTTCTGGGGAAAGTGTCAAGGATCAAGGCCTGAGGGTCAAATTGGAAGACCAGAAGACAGGCCGCTAGGCCAGAACGTGAGTCTACGAATCACTGTGGGTCCTGTGGGGAAGCTGAAGGCCTAATGTCTGCAAGTCTGTTTCCACTGGAGGCTGGAGGGTGAAGATGGCCTCTCCTGGAGTTGGAGGACTGTGTGTGTGCTTGGATGGGAGGAGGCACGGGGTTGGTTTTGCTGTTGTTGTTTTGTTGCTTGTCGTGTTCTGTTCTGTTCGGTGTTGTTCTGCCAGACATTGTTAGCATGCTATGTTGGCTCCAGAATGTGTGGTGGCACTTGCGGGATGCCCCACCAGCACAACCTTGTGTATGATGGCTGTTAATGCAAATGATGCATTTCACTGTATGCTTCGATGTTCACGTGATGAGTAAGTTTGCATCCTGAATCTTGAACGTAAAGAACGTTCCACTGTGCGTCTGACCCCATGCTGTCTGCGTACAGGTCCGACAGCGCGGTGCGTGTAAGGAGTTCAGTAACTGAGAAGTTGCTTATTCCGTCATGCGTGCATTGAAAGGCTGTTTGCAACTTCCCACAATGCAACAGAAAAGAATTTGCCAAGAACTTGTTGCCCTTTGAGCGATGGACTGGTCTCCACTTCTGTGGATGGGAATTGCCCTGAATCTGACATAATGTCCAGATGAGACAGAGGGAGGGAGGGAGGGAGGGAGGGGTATGGACAGAGAGAGGTAGGGGGGGCTCAGAGTGTAGATTCAAGAGTGGTGGGACATGCTGCTGATCAGACTCCTGAGTTGCTTCGCCACCGTGTCGATGAGCTTCTGCTTGTCCCGTTCGTTCTTGCGGAACTGCGCAAAGACGTTGTTCTTCCTGCTCGTGTCTCTCATCCTGCAAGGGAAATATAACAGGTGGTTAAATGTTTGAAGTGATTCACGTTGGAAGGTTGAATTTCAAGGCAGAATAGTTAACAACTTGAATTCAGCATAAAATAATTAAAATTAGTCATGGCTGCTGCTGAAAGAGATTGATGTGGAGAGGGTGCTTCCAATACTGGTGGTATCTAGGACCAGCCTCAGAATATAAGGTTGTCCATTTCGAACAGAGATAAAGAAGAATTTCTTCAGACAGAGGGCGATGAATCTGTGGAATGACTGTGGAGGACAGATGGCTGTACAGGTAAAGGTATCCATGTCATTGGGAATATTTAAAGCAGAGGTTGATAGGTTCTCGGTTAGTAAGGAGACTGGTTCTCTTCCCTGTTGGTGTGATTTTCATTCATTCTATTATGGTTATTGGATTTACTGAGTATTCCCGCAAGAAAATTAATCTCAGGTTTGTACATGGTGACCTATATGTACTTAAACGATAAATGTACTTTGAACTTTGACATCAAAAGTTATGGGGAAAGGCAGGAGAAAAGGGTGGAGAGGGATAAAAGATCTGCTATGATAGAATGATGGAGTAGACTTGATGGACTGAATGGCCTAATTCAGCTCCTATGTCTTGTGGTCTTGTGGAGAAGTTCTACTTTCTGATAAGAGTTGGAAACAACCAACCAAAAAGCAACAACACAGAATGGGACAGCAAGGTAAGTGGCTATTCCTAGTGGGAATAGAGAGGGCGGAAGTATAGGATTAGGCCATTTAGTCCCTCATACCAACATTCCACTAATCCATGTTGGATCTGCCTGATTACCTCCACCCATCAATTTCCAATATTCGTTAGAACCCTTGAATGATAGTATCAGAGAAATACAGCGAAGTAGGAAATTGTAATTACTTGTCTTATTCAAATTATGTATATTTTTGTAACTTACAATAATTTTAAATGTCTTCCACTGTTTAGCTGCCAAAATACAACAAATTTCATGACACATACTGTAAGTTGATTGGCTGGTTAAGAAGATGTATGGTGTGTTTGCCTTCGTTGCGGGATTGAGTTCAAGAGCCATGACGTAACATTGCAGCTCTATAAATCCCTGGCTAGACAACACTTGGAATATTGGGTTCAGTTCTGATCACCTCATTATAGGAAGTTTAGGGAAACTTTCAACTAGCACAGAGGAGATTTACCAGGATCCTGCTTGGATTACAGAGCAGGTCCTTTAAGACCATAAGGAGCAGAATTAGGCCATTCTTTTCATCCCATCGAGTTTGCTCCGCCATTCAATCATGGCTGATCCATTTCCCTTTCAGCCCCATTCTCCCACCTTCTCTCCATAATCTCTCATGCTCTAACTTAATAAGAATCTATCAACCTCGACCTTAAATGCACCCACCGACCTGATGTCCTCATCTGTCTGCGGCAACGAAGATAGAAGATTCTTATGAAGATAGGTTGAGGAAGCTAGGGCTTTTCTCTTTGGAGCGAAGAAGAGTGAGAAGCAATGATAGAGGCATATAAGATGATAAGAGGCATAGATTGAATGGATAGCCAAAGATATTTTCTCAGGGCTGAAATGGCTAATGCCAGCGAGCATAATTTTAAGGGGATTGGAGGAAAGCATAGGGGAAGATATCAGAGAAAGGTTCTTTACTCAGAGAGTGGTGGGTACGTGTAATGTCCTACTAGGGATGGCAATATAGGCACATGGATGTTAGAAAAATGGAGGGCTATGTTCGGAGGGAAGGGTGGCACAACATTGTGGGCCAAAGGGCTTGTACTATGTTGTCACGTTCTACAAACATTTGTATGTTTTATGTCCTAACTGAGACTATCCCTGTGCTAAACTGCCAGACCACAGTGGCAGGCATATTCTAATCAACTGTCCCAAAATGAAATTTGAGGAACTGTGTGGCTTAGCAATGCATTTATCCTTGAAGAGGTTGAAAATCAAGCTGCAAAGTAAATTCCTCAACTTTATCTGCTCTGCACTACTCATCTTTTTTTCCCCATCTTTTTCTTTTGGCCTTTTTATCTAATTTGGTAGTTTTAAAGATTAGCTTTTGTATGTTCTCCCATGATCCCATGGGGTTTCCTCTGGGTGCTCTGCTTTCCTCCCACATTCCAAAGATGTATGGTTCGGCAACTTGTGGGCTGGGAGCGTGGCGAAATTTACAGGCTACTCCTTCCACAAGCTTCAGATTGTGTTGGTTGTTGACATAAACAACACATTCCACTGAGTATTTCGATGTGTCAATGTACATGTGACAAATAAAAACTATCTCTTAATCTTTCTTTAGACATTCAACTGTGCTGTACTGTTTTATGTTCTATATTTATAAATTAAATGCGCTGTTTGCGTCAACAACCAACACACACCCTCTTCTTGCTATTACCATTGGGAAGGAGGTATGGAAACAGAATTGATATTGCTTTAATTTTCTTGCATGTACTGTAGTACAGTGAAAAGCTTTTTCTGCATAATGTTCGGAGATGATACATTACACAAGGCACACACTCAATGTTTCAGAAACAGGTTCTTCCCTTCCAACATCAGATTTCCGAACGGTCCATAAACCCATGAACATTGTCTCACTATTTATTTTCGAAAATTATTATAATTTTTGCATATTTGTACAGATCTGCTGCCAGAAAACAACAGATTTCTCAACATAAATCAATAATAAACCTGATTCTGATTCTAATTCTTATTTTGATTCTGATTCTGATCCTGATTGTAATTCTGATTCTAATTCTGATGCTGATACTGATTCTGATTCTATTTCTGATTCTGATAGGGCAAGACGTTCGCAGGGTGGTTAATGTATCGCTTCACAGCAACCAGTTTTAAGATTTTGGTTCAATTTTTGACACTAAGGAGTTTGTACATTCTACCCATGACTGTGTGGGTTTCCTCGAGGTGCTCCAGTTTCCTCCCACAGTCCAAGACGTGAGGGTTAGAGTTTGTAAGTTGTGAGCACGCTATGTTGGTGCTGGAAACGTGTTGACACCTGTGAGCTGCCTAGTACAATCCTCGCTGACTGGATTTGACACGAATGATACACTTCACTGTGTGTTTCGATGCACATGTGACTAAATAAAGTTAAATCTTTAATCTTTCTTTGATTCTGATCCTGATTTTCAAATAAGCTTAGCTGAAAGATCGATAAAGTCTCACAGCTGCAGGATCATATTGTCCAAAATGGTCTTTACTACCTGTGGTGCCCATTGGCAGAGGTGGGACATTATAGAGTTTTAAAAAAAGTGAAGTTGAATGGTCACAGGGTGGTGGAGTCTAACACAACAAGGCATTGCTTCAAGGTGAGAGGGGACATATTATAGAGGGCATAACCTCTTCTTATGCTACCGTCAAGGATCACACTCACGTCATCATTCCTCATTCACCTCGTATTCATCACCATCTCCAGTCACCTTCCTTAGCTATATCTCTTGCAATTCATAGTTCTTTAAAAATAATTATGTGTTGCAAAGTACTGCTGCTGCTGCAAAACAACAAATTTCATGGCAGTGATACTAAACCTGATTCTGATTCTGACAGAAAGGAACCTGAAGGGTGACTTTTTCACCCAGAGTGTGATATATAAATGCAATGAACTGAGGTAGGTACAATTATATTTAAAAGAAGCTTGGACAGGTATATAGATAGGAGAGGTTTAGAGCAGGAGTTCCTGACCTGAGGTCCCTAGGCCCCTTACTTAATGGTATTGATCCATAGCATAAAAAAAGCCCTGGAATCCCTGGTTTAGTGGGATAAGCAGCAAAGGGGAGGAAATAGGTCTAACTCAAGCGGTTACCTTGGTCAGCATGATGGCTTGGGCTGAAAGGCCTGTTCCCATGCTGTGTAACTTTTTTAATCTAAATAACCCATCTCAACCTCCACTCTGTGATCCCATCCCCTGCATCAGGAGTTAACATGTTGGATGGCAACCAGAAACTGAGCCTGACAGTGGGGTGCGGGGGTGGAACGAAGCTCTTCTACAATCTGACGTCTGGACTTTGACACTCCTATGTCTTCTCCCAGAAATCAAAGTATTGAGTTCAGGAGATGGGATGTTATGCTGAAGTTGCATGAGAAGTTGGTGAGTATCATGTGCTGTTTTGGTCTCCTATCTACAGGAAAGATGCAAATAACCTTGAAAGCATACAGAGAACATTTACAAAGACGTTTCTGGAATTGGAGGACCAGAGTTATAAGGAAAGATTGACTAGTTAGGACTGTATTCTTTTGAATGTAGATGATTGAGAGGAGATTTGATAGAGGTATATGAAATTGTGAGGGGTATAGATACAGTAAATGCAAGTAGGCTTTTTCCACTGAGGTTGAGTGGGACTGCAACTATAGTCATGGTTTAAGGGTGAAAAGGGAAAACTTTAAGGGGAACTTCTTCGCTCAGAGGGTTGTGTGAGTGTGGAAGAGCTGCCTGCACAAGTGGTGCATGCGAGCTCGATTTCAATATTTTAGATAAGCTTGGCCAGGTATATAGCTGGCAGGATATGGAGGGCTCTGGTCCCAGCGTAGGTGATTGAAAGTAGGCAGCTAAAGTGGTTTGACGTAGACTAATTGGGCCAAAAGGCCTGTTCCTGTGCTGTACTTTTCTATGACTCCAACACTCTATATTCCAAGATGGCGGCGTGACGCAGCTGCCATGCGTAATCATAATCAATTGAAAACGGATGTGGGAGCATGGAAGAACATTGGGAAATCTCCAGGAAGACCTTCTTCGTTGCTGCTGCTGCTGTGAGGTCCAGGACTCTGCTGGGAAGAACAGGACCCCAGTCCTCGGGGTCGCGTTGCCAATGGCCGTTGGCAGGGCCGTCTTAATACGCTCGGCAGAGGATGGTGCTCGGAAAAGCTATGCCGGAGGGGATGGTCGTCAGCTCGGAGGTTCGACGGACTCGGAATCCGCTGCGGTCAGGTCGCTTTCAGTGTGTGCTGCGTCTGCGAGGCTGAGTCAGGCGGCGCCGTGGAAGTCCATAGTGGGGCCGCCGGCGTGGGATGGCAAGTCTGTCGGGACCCTGGGGACTTGTGGAAACTGTGTGGTGATTTCTTTTGAACTTACAGTCCTTTAACATCTTTGGACTATTTTTACTGTGCCTATAGTCTGTTTTTTTATCAATTATGCTATAGCTTGCACTGTTGTAACTATATGTTGTAACCATGTGGTTTAGTGCAGGTCTTGTAGCTTTAGTTTTTGAACTTGTTTTGTCTGGTGGATTTGGAGCTCCTTTCCGGGGAACGCACTAAGATGGTAGCGCAATATTAATACGCAGCAGCCTCTCCGGCCTCTGGATTGGGGATTGCCAAACGTTATGTGGATTTTCTAGTGTAGTCTGTTTTGTCATGTGCTTTTGTGATATCATTCTGGAGGAACGTTGTTTCATTTTTTAACTGCATTGCATTTGTGGTTTCTAAATGACAATAAACTGAATCTGAATCTGAATCTAAGGTAAACGAGAGAAAAGGGAATGGCCAGGCTGACGAGCATTCCTGAGATATTGTTAACCTTCCTGAGGCAGTGCACGGTGGAGATGGACTGGATGGAAGGCCGTGACAAGGCTGTGACAAAACTGGACTGTATTTAACACTCTCCACAGGTTCCAACAACCATCCAGAGCAGAGCAGTTGCCTTAACACATCGAGATGCTGAGATATTTCTGATCTGTGGACATATGAGTGAGTCCTCGTGGATTCCTCATGTAGGATCACTGGGGACCCAAGCCATCCCGACCATAACCTATTCCAGCTGCTACCATCCGGGGAACGGTACTGAAGCATAAAAGCCAGGAACAGGCTCTGGGACAGCTTCTTCCACCAGGCAATCAGACTGAGTGTAGTCTATATTACATTGATTGTTCTATTTATTATAAATTACTATGATTGCACATTGCACATTTAGATGGAAATGTAATGTAAAGATTTTTACTCCTCAAGTATGTGAAGGATGTAAGAAATAAAGTCAATTCCTCCACTTTTACCATTTGGCTTTAATCTATCATGGCTGGTTTATTACCCCTCTCAGCCCCATTCTCCTGCCTTCTCCTTGCATGGAGTAAAGGAATTGCTCGAGGAATATAAAGAATGTAAAAGGAATCTTAAGAAAGAGATTAGAAAAGCTAAAAGAAGATACGAGGTTGGTTTGGCAAATAAGGTGAAAGTAAATCTGAAAGGTTTCTACAGTTATATTAAAAGCAAGAGGATAGTGAGGGATAAAATTGGCCCCTTAGAGAATCAGAGTGGACAGCTCTGTGTGGAGCCAAGGGAGATGGGAGAGATTTTGAACGATTTCTTCTCTTCGGTATTCACTAAGGAGAAGGATATTGAATTGTGTAAGGTGTGGGAAACAAGTAAGGAAGTTATGGAACCTATGACAATTAAAGAGGTGGAAGTACTGGCGCTATTAAGACATTTAAAAGTGGATAAATCTCCAGGTCCTGACAGGATATTCCCCAGTTTGTGTAGAAATAGCAGGAGCTCTGACGAAGATCTTTAAGATTTCATTAGAAACGGGGATTGTGCCGGAGGATTGGCATATTGCTCATGTGGTTCCATTGTTTAAAAAGGGTTCTAGAAGTAAGCCTAGCAATTATAGACCTGTCAGTTTGGCATCAGTGGTGGGTAAATTAATGGAAAGTATTCTTAGAGATAGTATTAATAATTATCTGGATAGACAGGATCTGATTAGGAGTAGCCAGCATGGATTTGTGCGTGGAAGGTCATGTTTGACAAATCTTATTGAGTTTTTTGAAGAAGTTACGAGGAATGTTGACGAGGGTAAGGCAGTGGGTGTAGTCTATATGGACTTCAGCAAGGCCTTTGACAAAGTTCTACATGGAAGGTTAGTTAAGAAGGTTCAGTTGTTAGGTATTAATGCTGGAGTAATAAAATGGATTCAACAGTGGCTAGATGGGAGATGCCAGAGAGTAGTGGTGGATAATTGTTTATCGGGATGGAGGCCGGTGACTAGCGGGGTGCCTCAGGGATCTGTTTTGGGCCCAATGTTGTTTGTAATATACATAAATGATCTGGATGATGGGGTGGTAAATTGGATTAGTAAGTATGCTGATGATACTAAGGTAGGAGGTGTTGTGGATAATGAGGTGGGTTTTCAAAGCTTGCAGGGAGATTTAAGCCAGTTAGAAGAATGGGCTGAATGTTGGCAGATGGAGTTTAATGCTGAGAAGTGTGAGGGTCTACATTTTGGCAGGAATAATCCAAATAGAACATGCAGGGTAAATGGTAGGGCATTGAGGAATGCAGTGGAACAGAGAGATCTAGGAATAACAGTGCATAGTTCCCTGAAGGTGGAGTCTCATGTAGATAGGGTGGTGAAGAAGGCTTTTGGAACGCTGGCCTTTATAAATCAAAGCATTGAGTGCAGAAGTTGGGATGTAATGTTAAAATTGGACGAGGCATTGGTAAGGCCAAATTTGGAATATTGTGAACAGTTCTGGTCACTGAATTATAGGAAAGATATCAATAAATTAGAGAGAGTGCAGAGACGATTTACAAGGATGTTACCTGGGTTTCAGCACTTAAGTTACAGAGAAAGGTTGAACAAGTTAGGTCTCTATTCATTGGAGCGTAGAAGGTTGAGGGGGGATTTGATCGAGGTATTTAAAATTTTGAGAGGGATAGATAAGAGTTGATGTGAATAGGCTGTTTCCATTGAGGGTAGGGGAGATTCAAACGAGAGGACATGATTTGAGAGTTAGGGGGCAGAAGTTTAAGGGAAACACGAGGGGGTATTTCTTTACTCAGAGAGTGATAGCTGTGTGGAATGAGCTTCCTGTAGAAGTAGTAGAGGCCAGTTCAGTTGTGTCATTTAAGGTAAAATTGGATAGGTATGGACAGGAAAGGAGTGGAGGGTTATGGGCTGAGTACGGGTAGGTGGGACTAGGTGAGATTAAGAGTTCGGCACGGACTAGGAGGGCCGAGATGGCCTGTTTCCGTGCTGTGATTGTTATATGGTTATATGGTTCTCCCCTTAACCTTTGATGTCCCGACTAATCAAGAACCTATCAACCTCCTCCTTAAGTATCCTCCATGACTTGGCCTCCACAGCCACCTGTGGCATGAATTCCACAGATTCACCACCTTCTGGCTAAAGAAATTCCTCCTCATCTTTGCTCTAAAGGGATGTCCTTGTATTCTGAGGCTGTGCCCTCTGGTCCTAGACTCCCCCATTATCAGAAACATCCTCTCTGCAACCACTCTATCTTGTCCTTTCAATATTTGAGGCAGATACAATGAGAGTATTGTATCTGGATAGGTATATGGATAAGGAAGGTTTAGAGCAGGGGCTCCCAACCTGGGGTCCCTGGACCCCTTGCTTAATGGTATTGATCCATGGCATAAAAACACAAAAAAGGTTGGGAACCCTTGATTTAGAGGGATATTGATCAAACACAGGCAAACAGGACTCTCTTACTTGGTCTGCATGGACTAAAGGGACATTCTGAGGCGGTGCCCTGTGATCTATGATACTAGCTCTGAATGATATTTAACACTTGCTGTCCCTGCCCTGGGTATGTTTATCCAGATACAAGGTAAATGCTTGATATACTGTGAGCTTCTCCACTTCTGCAGGATGAAAATTTTGCACCATAACTTCTGAGAGGCTGCATTGGTTTTGCTGGCTTACACAGAGACAGACCTTACTTAGGACATCAAACATAGAACAGTACAGCACAGGCCCTTCAGACCACGATGGTCAGTTTCATCTACAATGGGTTATAGGTGAACAGACTTAATGATGAACTCAAGAGATTCTGCAGATACTGGAAATCGACACGCGAACAAAATGCTGGAGAAACTCAGTAGGTCAGACAGCATCGATGAAAGATGAGCTACAACGCTACCTCCAATCATCATAAAATTACACCCCCTGGTATTTGCCATAAGGTATCACAGAAAATGTACTTACGCTCTGGAGATCCTATGATGCGGCAGAAATGAAACGAAGCAAGCAGTTATCAGAAATGAAATAGAATGCTGAATGAAAGAAAAATCTGATCCATCATTTTTAATTTCCCTGAAAACTTACCAAAACCCCCATACCCCTTAAGACACTTAACTTGCACAGAGGTCACACGAGTGAATCTGCAGATGCTGGAAATAAATAAAAACACAAAATGCTGGCAGAACTCAGCAGGCCAGACAGCATCTATGGGAGGAGGTAGTGACAACGTTTCAGGCCAAAACCCTTCACCAGGAGGTCCCTGTCTTAGCCAAATTCGTGCACAGGATGGCAGGGAGTGAGCAGTACAAGGTATTCACCAGGAACATGGAGCCAAACTAATGCAAATAGGGAGACTAACAAGATGCTGGAAGAACTCAGTGAGTCAGTCAGCATCTGTGGAAGGAAATGGACTGGGATTCTACTGCTCGTTGATCTGCCACAAAGCACTAGCTTAGCTTAGTGAGGGAGAATGCAGGTGAGGGGGGAGAGTGGGAGGGGTGGGGAGTACTGAGCGATGAGAGGAAGATGAGGGGTGGGGGGGGATAAAGAAAATGGGCTGTATTCAACATAAGTTCAACGCTTACAGTTGAAAACTCATACATCATTCTTAAAATTTACAGGGTGTTATAGCATGGAAACAGACCCCTTTCTGCCCATTTAGTCTGTGCCAGCCCAGTCTTCTACCTAGTCCCACCTGCCTATACCTGCACCTGCATCACAGCCCTCCATACCTCTCTCTCATTCATGTACCTATCCAAATTTCTCTTCATTGTTGCAACTGAACCCCCTTTCATCAGCAGCTCGCTCCACACACTCGCAACCCAAATATTAAAAGGCATAAGTAGAGTGGGTATGAAGAGGACGTTATCAATTTTGGGAGAGCTCAGAACTGGAGGGTATAGCCTCAGAATAGGACTGCCCCTATAGGATGCAAATGAGGAGTAATTTATTTAGCCAGAATGCATTGCCATGGAGGGCAAGTCTATGGGTATATTTAAAGCAGAGGTTGATAGGTTCTTGATTACTAAGGGCTTCAAATGTTATGGGGAGAAGGCAGGAGAATGGGATTGAGAAGGTAGTGAATCTGTGACATTTATTGCCACAGATGGTTGTGGAGGCCAAGTCATTGGGCAGAGGTTGATAGGTTATTGATTAGTCAGAACTAAAGGGAGAAGGCAGGAAAATGGGGTCGAGAAGGATAATAAATCAGCCATGATGGAATAGTGGAGCAGACTCGATGTGCCGAATGGCTGAATTCTGCTCTTGTCTTCTGGTATTACAATCTTCCACTGTTATAGTGAAAATATTATCTACTCTATTCCTTATGATGAGACTGAACTGAAAGCTGTTCGCCTGGTTTGGACTTCATGACTTTTGCCATCAACAGTCCAAGCATTTACTGTGTTGAAGCATATTCTGTTGTCATAAAGTCATAGAATTGGATAGCACAGAGAAAGGCCCTTTATCCCAATTGCTCCATGCCAACCAAGTTATCTACTTAAACTAGACACATTGCCCTGAATTTGGCCGTAAAGCTTTTACATCCATGCTCCTGTCCAAATGTCTTTAAAAATTGCAATTGTACCCATCTTTACCACTCCTCTGGCAGCTTGTTCCATATATCCACATCCCTCTGTGTGACAACTGCTCCTTAGATTCATTTTTAAATCTTCCCCCTCTCACCTGAATCTATGTCACAGAACATACAACATATAACATAGAACAATACAGGCACCTTAGCTCAACATTTTGTACAGACCCTCTCTAAGAACAATTTAACCCTCTCCTCCCACATAGCCCTCCATTTTTCTATCATTCATGTATCTATCTAAGAGATTCCTAAATGTCCCTAACGTATCTGCTTCAACCACCAGCCCTGGCAGGCGTTTCCATATACCCACCGCTCTGTATACAAAACCTACCACTGACACCCATCCTGCACTTTCCTACTTAAAACTACGCCACCTCGTATAGCCATTTCTGCCCTGGGAAAAACTCTCTGAATGTCCATTCTAATTATTCCCTCTTAACATCTTGTACATCTCTGTCATGTCAACTCTCTCCTCGCTACTGCCATCGGGCAGAAGGGATAGGAACCTTAGGGCCCTCACCATCAGGTTCAGGAACAGTTATTACCATACAACTATCAGGCTCCTGATCCACCGTGGATAACATCACTCACCTCAACACTTATGATTCCACAACGTACAGACTCACTTTTAAGGACTTTACAACTCATGTTCTCAGTATTATTTATTTGCTGCTTTAATTATTTGCATGGTTTGCCTTCTTTTGCCCACTGGTTTTTGTCAGTCTTTGGTATTTATAAATTCTAATGTATATCTTTACTTTCTTGTAAATGCCTGCAAGAGAATGTATCTAAGGGTTGAATATGATGACATATACGTACTTTGACAATGAATTGACTTGAACTTTTGACTAGTATTGGTCTGTCCAACCCTGTGACCATACTCTGCCCTTCATGAGTTTATAAACCTTTATAAGATCACCCTCAGCCTCCTATATTCCAAGGTAAAAAAAACTCCCAGCCTATCCATATATCTCAAGAAATTCATATTGGCCCATGGCTAGAGGGGAGGGGCCAGGCTGTGTAACCTTTACTCTAGTCTTTTGCACAATGCTCCAACGCCAGTGATAAGGAACCCCAAACCCAGAGTAATGCACTTACTTCTCCAGCAGAGTGAGCGCTGTAGTTGGGTTCACCCTCAAGTACTTGCAGCCGGGCTGCCCATAGTCGGCCAGGTACGTTGACCAGTCCCACTGGGTGAAGAGGTCCAGAAGCTGTGGGAGAAAGTTGGTTCAGAGGGTTACAACAAAGGCAGATGGTTTGGTGACCACACTCGGCATTGAAGAAAAATCTTAGATGGCAACAAGGAGGCGTACAATTGTGAGATAGTTAGCTTTGTCTAGTTTGGTGGTGTCACGATAACACCAACCTCACACTCAGTGTCAGTAAGTCCAAGGAATTTATTGTGGACCTCTGTGCAGATGTGCTCGATGCTGGGGAGGGCTTTACCTGTGATGGAGTGGTCCGTATCCACTACTCTTTGTAGGATTTTCCATTCAAGGGCTTTGGAGTGAGCCATATCTACTACTGAAACAGCAATGGCCTCCACCACCACCCTGGCAGGCTGGATTTAAAACTGGAATTGGTTCATTATTGTAACATGCCCAAGATACAGTGAAGAGCTTGCCTTGCATGCTGTCCATACATATCAGATTATTACACAGCACATTGAACTTAAATAAGATAAAATGTTAATAGAATGCAAGATAAAGTGTATAGAGAAAGTTCAGAGCAGGCGGACAATATGATGCAAGATCACAACAAGGTAGATTGTGAGGTCAAGAGTCCATCTTATCCTTTCCTTTCAAGAATCTGATAAGAAGCTGTCCTTGAGCTTGGTGATATGTTCTTTCAGTCTTTTCTAACTTTTCCCTGATGAGAGGGGGGAGAAGAGAAGTAAATAAGTAATAAATATTGAGAACATGAGTTGCAGGTCTTTTAAGTGAATCATGGCGGCTGCTTCACTGAGGCAGCGAGAAATGGTGAGAGACAGCACAAGTGGGCGGAAGTCGCAAACAGATTCTTTCCCACTGAAAACCAGACTGACAAGTCATGCTCCTTGCTGCTTGTGGCCAAAGGCTACGGTGCACAGCATACCTGGCAGTCCAAGCTGACAGAATGAGGTTGACTACCAGCTAACATAACCACAATCATGCGGAATGTACAGCAGGGGAACATTCCACCCAATGTCATGGATGTAAAGGTTGTAGAGTCTACTCTGTGTGGATAAATTCACTCAACTCAACACTGAACTGACTCCATGATCTATAGACTCATTTCCAATGTCTCTACAACTCGGTATTATTTACTTATTGACTTATATTGATTATTTGCATGATTTGTCCTCATTGCTAGGTGGCGGGGTGGAGATGCATCTCTACCAAAGGAAGTGTAAGGAACTCATTCCCTCCGCTAGCCTACAGGTCACCCCTGGTCAAGGTGCATTATCTGCTTAGCCCCCCCTCACTCAGTCATGTGAAGCCATGGGACTAGCCGGTGCATATCACAAGTCCTGGTTATGCAATCACTGATGCCAGGCAGACAATCTCTGAAGAATACCGATAATGGTTAGGGTCACCCATCTTGTAAAGACATTGCCCAGAAGAAGGAGATCGCCCACGTGTGAACGTCCTCATTGCACTGAGGATGTTTGACAGTCAGTTTGTCAAATTAGTAAGGATGTCAAAGTTACAGGGAGAAGCCTGGAGAATGAGATTTAGAGAGGAAATAAATCAGCCATGATGAAATAGTGGAACAGAGTCGATGGACCAAGTGACCTCATTCACTTGATCATATTAAGCATCATTTTTCATATACTTGACTGTATTTCTTTATCTTCCTGTAAATATCTCCAAGAAAATTAACCCCAGGATAGTGTATGGTGACATACATGTACTCTGATAATAAATTTAATTTGGATTTTGAACCTCTAGTACAGCAGCTGGGTTCCAGTGTAAGGTGTTCACCCTCACCCTGAACCTTTCTGTTGCACTTTCCTAGAGTGAACGTTACCCGTTTATTAATATCCTAACTGATTGCATCACAACCTGGTATCCTAGCTGCCCTTTACACTACTAGCTCTTAGGGCAGCAATGAAGACGCTCCATCTCTGGCAGTGTTCAGGCTTCCTTCACCATGCCAGTAGCTTCCTCTCGGTTTTCACTCCTGTCAGCCATACAAGTCCCTGGTGGAGACTCAGGAATACCGTCTCACTCAGATGTAGAAGTATTCTTCATTGCTATTTCTGTATCAACTTTGTTTTACCTGTTGGGGTTGTTAGCCTTGAGCTGAACCCTGAATTTGGAGGACCGCTGGATCCTTTGACCTGTTTGTCATGGATGACTTTATGAAGAGCTAAGGCATCAAGCTGACTCCAGCCAACTTAGCTCTCCAGGTCATTGAGGCACACAAGTTGCCACACCACAACTATACATTTAGTGGATTCCAGTTAATTGGGAACACATATATTAGGTAACATGCAATGTGGAGTGGGTGTAAAAAATTTGGGAACGGTGAGCGTGGAGTGCCATGGGAGGGGTGTGGGACAGGTGGCAGAGAAGGTGTGCTGGGGCAGGGGATGTCACTGGTACAGACACGTCCAGCTCTGAGATACCAAGCATGAGGCAAGGTCATTTGATTCCAAACAATTGGCTTATTGATCATTATAGAATGTCTCTCTGGTGCTTCCCTCTCCCTCCACTCTCCCTTTCCCTTTCCCCAACATTGGGCCCCCCTCTCCCTGTCCCCTTCCCACTCTCAGTCCCCAATAAAGACCCATATCAGAATCAGGTTTATCATCACTCACATATGTCATGAAATTTGTTTTTTTCTGTAGTAGCAGTACAGTGCAATACATAAAATTACAACAGTACTGTGCAAAAGTCTTAAACTCCCTAGCTATATGTATGTGTCTAAGACTTTTGCACAGTACTGTATGTCCATAACAAATGTTGCTTCTAAAACCTGCCTTCTCCAAAATTATAGTCATGTCACATAGCTCTGCTGTGCCTGTACAGATTATATAAGCTTTGGCACAGTACAGTACATATAACAAGTATATATTTCTTAATGTAATTGATTGTTTTTATGCATTGCATTACACTGCTGCTGCAAAACAACAAATTTCACAACGTATGTTAGTGATAATAAACCCGATTCTGATTGCGATTCTAACATTTACACAACCTCTACAGAATCATTGGCTCTAGTTTCATTCCAGCCTCTGTTGATTTGCTACGCATTTCTCCTAATCATCAAAGAATGTGAAGGAGATATGAGGATTGTCCAGCTGTGGGAACCCCTGACCGTTTCCCAGCAGCGCCAAGATAACATACCCTCCTTCAAAAATATTCCAACTGCGTAAAGCCCTTCTGCCATCCACAAGAAACAAGTCACGGCTTGCCTAGATGAGGACATTTCTAAGAACACCCATGAAGCTGGCCTTCATCTAGGACAGGGCAGTCTTGCTCTCTGACACCCAGAAAATAAAAACAACACACATACAAAATGCCGGAGGGACTCAGCAGGTCAGGCAGTGTCTATGGAAGGGAATCAATGTTTCAGGTCGAGATCCTTGATCAGGATCTGATGAAGTGATATGAGGCCTGATGAAGGGTCTTGGCCCAAAATGTCTACAGTTCATTCCCCTCCATAGATGCTGCCTGGCCTGCTGAGTCCCTCCAGCATTTTGTGTGTGTTGCTCTGGATTTCCAGCATCTGCAGAATCTTGTGTTTCCAAAAGGAGTTCAGATAGTTAATTGAGGCTGTTTGCCAATTATTACAGGAAATACAGTGATTGGGAAAGCATAGAAAATAATGGAATGGGAGACTATTCAGCCCATCATGCCTTGACAGGGGTCATTGTGACAGACAGCAATCAGTAAACAAACACTTCACAAATATTGCCTTGTCATTCTGTTGTCATTGTGGTGAGTGTAACACTTCAATGTCTTCTCTGGTACACCCAACGTTCATTGCTGCATACATTCAAGTCAAGTCGTCACTTTTTATTGTCATTTCAACCTTAAACTGCTGGTATAGTACACAGTAAAAATGAAACAACATTCCTCCAGGACCCTGGTGCTACATGAAACAACACAAAACTACACTAGACTATGTGAGACAGCACAAGACTACACTAGACTACATAAAACAACATAAAAACTACACTACATTACAGACCTACACAGGACTACGTAAAGTGCACAAAACTGTGTGGGGCAGTACAATAATTAATAAACAAATAAATAAATAATAAGCAAGACAATAGGCACAGTAGAGGACAAATTTCAATATAATAATAAATGATGTAGATGTCAGTCCAGACTCTGGGTATTGAGGAGTCTGATGGCTTGGGGGAAGAAACTGTTGCACAATCTGGTCGTGAGAGCCTAGAATGCTTTGGTACCTTTTGCCAGATGGCAGGAGGGAGAAGAGTTTGTGTGAGGGGTGCGTGGGGTCCTTCATAATGCAGTTAGCTTAGCGGGTGCAGTGTGTGGTGTAAATGTCCATAATGGCGGGAAGAGAGACCAATGATCTCCTCAGCTGACCTCACTATCCGCTGCAGGGTCTTGTGATCCGAGATGGTGCAATTCCCGAACCAGGCAGTGATGCAGCTGCTCAGGATGCTCTCAATACAACCCCTGTAGAATGTAGTGAGGATGGGGGATGGGAGATGGACTTTCCTCAGCCTTCACAGAAAGTGGAGACGCTGCTGGGCTTTCTTTGCTATGGAGCTGGTGTTGAGGGACCAGGTGAGATTCTCTGCCAGGTGAACACCAAGAAATTTGGGGATCTGATTGAAACATACAAGGTTATTAAGGGATTGGACACGCTGGAGGTAGGAAGCATGTTCCCACTGATGGGTGAGTCCAGAACTAGAGGCCACAGTTTAAGAATAAGGGGTAGGCCATTTAGAACAGAGATGCGGAAAAACTTTTTCACCCAGAGAGTGGTGGATATGTGGAATGCTCTGCCCCAGAAGGCAGTGGAGGCAAAGTCTCTGGATGCTTTCAAGAGACAGTTAGATAGAGCTCTTATAGATAGCGGGGTCAAGGGATATGGGGAGATGGCAGGAACGGGGTACTGATTGTGTATGATCAGCCATGATCACAGTGAATGGCGATGCTGGCTAGAAGGGCTGAATGGCCTACTCCTGCACCTACTGTCTATTGCTCTTAACGATCTCAACGGAGGAGCCGTTGATGTTCAGCAGAGAGTGGTCACTCTGTGCTCTCCTGAAGTCAACAACCATCTCTTTTGTTTTGTTTGCATTCAGATACAGGTTGTCAGCTCTGCACCAGTCTGTTAGCCACTGTACCTCCTCTCTGTATGCTGGTTCATCATTCAGAGTCAGACACCAAACTTTAGTTTAATTCTAAACTGAGCTGATGCGCTCAGTTTGGCTTTATAGTGCCTTTCCCGCCATACACAGTGGAATATTCTATTTCTTTACTGATGGGATGTGTAAATGCGTATACATTGTTTGCATACTGTATTTAAGCTAGATACTTCTGTTTATTTTTCAATATGAATGTAACTACATTGAGGAGTGTATCATATTCTAATTCATGTTAGACTTAAGTTAACTTTGTTGGAAATTAAAGACGGTATGTGTTTACAAAAAAGCTCTTTGCTCTCATTAAGGCAGAGAGATCACGGCTGCAGATAAGAATAAGTACAGAGCTTTTATTGTGTTTACTTGTAAACACTTCTTCAGCTGGCAGCTCCGTCACCCCCAAAAGGAAGGACAGCACGTTTGACTGTGAGCTTCCCGGTCTCTGTCTGGCTGACCGTCATTTCCGTGTTCTTCTAGAGGATCTCTGTTTCACAGTGTTCATTGACCTCATGCACATGATGGCCGAAGTATCAGACCCTTGGTCTGCACGGCAGCAATGCCACCAGGCCTACATATCCAGGTTCTCAACTGACCAGGCCAGTCTGAAAAAAATCACTAAGCAATTACCATCAGCAGATCATTTGCAATACCAAAGGAAACAACTGGACCATTGCTACACCACCATCAAGAATGCTTACTGTGCTATTCCACGCCCTCACTACGGGAAGTCTAATCACCTGGCTGTACTTCTACTCATTGAGTACAGGCAGAGATTGAGGACTGCAGAACCAGAAGTGAGGACCAAGAAGGTTTGGACAAGGGGAACACAGGAGCGCCTACAGGACTGCTTTGAATCGGTGGACTGGACAGTATTCAGGGATTCATCTTCGAACTTGGATGAGTGTGTGCGTACAGAGACTTGCTAACCAAAAGCTGTGGATGAACTAGGAGTTATATTGTCTGCTGAGTACTAGATCTGTGGCATTTACAGTAAGTCTAGCGACCCAGGCCTGTACCAGAAAACCAAGTATGATTTACAGAGAACTACTTCCAGGGCGAAGAGACAATTTCAAACAAGCTTGAAGGCAACATCGGATGTACGACAACTCTGGCAGGGTTTGCAAGACATTACTTCCTACAAAGCAAAACCCTATAGTATGAATGGCAGCGATGCTTCACTACCAGATGAACTCAACGCCTTCTATGCCCGCTTTGAAAGGGAGAACACAACTACAGCTGTGAAGATCCCTGCTGCACTTGATGACCCTGTGATCTCCGTCTCAGAGGCTGATGTTAGGCTGTCTTTAAAGAGAGTGAACCCTCGCAAGGTGGAAGATCCCGATGGAGTACCTGGTAAGGCTCCAAAAACCTGTACCAACCAACTGACCATTTTCAATCTCTCACTGCTATGACTAGACTGAACTCCTGCCTCAGCAAGGACCTGGACCAATTGCAATTTGCCTACCGCCACAATAGGTCAACGGCAGACACAACCTCAATGACTCTCCACATGGTTTTAGACCACCTGGACAACACAAACACCTATGTCAGGATGCTGTTCGTCGACTCTAGTTCAGCATTTAATGCTATCATTCCCACAATTCTGACTGAGAAGTTACAGAACCTGAGCCTCTGTACCACCCTCTGCAATTGGATCCTCGACTTCCTAACCAGAAGACCACAATACATGCAGACTGGTGATAACATACCTTCCTCGTTGATGATCAACACTGGCATACCTCAGGGATATGTGCTTAGCCCACTGCTCTACTCTTTATACACACATGACTGTGTGGCTAGGCATAGCTCAAATACCATCTATAAATTTGCTGACAATATAAACATTGTTGGTAGAATCTCAGATGATGACAGGGAGTACAGGAGTGAGATATGCCAACTAGTGGAGTGGTGTTGCAGCAACAACCTGGCACTCAACGTCAGTAAGGCGAAAGAGCTGATTGTGGACTTCAGGAAGGGTGAGACGAAGGAACACATGCCAATCCTCATAGAGGGATCAGAAGTGGAGAGAGTGAGCAGTTTTAAGTTCCCAGGTGTCAGGATCTCTGCGGATCTAACCTGGTCTCAACATATCGGTGCAGTTATAAAGAAGGCAAGACAGTGGCTATACTTCATTAGGAGTTTGAAAAGAAAATAGACTCAAAATCTTCTACAGATGTACTGTGAAGAGCATTCAGACAGGCTGCATTTCTGTCTGGTATGGGGGGTGTGGGGGAACAGGACCACAAGAAGCTGCAGAGGGTTGTAAATCTGGCCAGCTCCATCTTTGGTACTAGCTTACAAAGTACCCAGGACATCTTTAGGGAGCGGTGTCTCAGAAAGGTAGCGTCCATTATTAAGGACCTCCAGCACCCAGGATATGCCCTTTTCTCGTTGTTACTATCAGGTAGGAGGTACAAAAGCCTGAAGGCACACACTCAGCGATTCAGCTTCTTCCCCTCTGCCATCCGATTCCTAAATGGACATTGAAGCTTTGGACCACACCTCACTTTCTTTTTAATATACAGTATTTCTGTTTTTTGCGCGTTTTTAAAAGAATTATTCAATATACCTATACTGTAATTGATTTACTTATTTATTCATTATTATTATTATTTTTATTTTATTTTTTCTCTTCTACATTATGTATTGCATTGAACGGCTGCTGCTAAGTTAACAGATTTCACGTCACATGCCCGTGATAATAAACCTGATTCTGATTCTTCCGATTCTGAGATACAATATATCAAGAGGAAAAATAATGCTGTGGCTGATTGCCTCTCCTGGCCAGCCATTGAGGCCGTACACATAGGATTGACTCTGCCAGTATGGCAGTTGACTAAGCTACTGACCCAGAGGTCCAGGTTTACCGAACAGCAGTCACGGGCCTGCTGACATTACGTTCTGGGAAGCTGGAGTTTCTCTCCTGTGCGATTTCTCAATGGTCACATTCGCCCCTTTGTGCCCGCAAACTGGAGACACTCTGTTTTTGACTCCATAAATGGCACAGCCTCCTAAAGGACATACACGATTGGACTGCAGCCTGTGTGGAGTGCCAGCAGGCAAGAATTTACTGTCATGTTCAGGTGCCATTGCTACCTTTTGAGGTCTCTGAGCAATGGTTTGACCATGTCAATATGGTCCTTTTGGGTCCTCTTCTCGCTCCCATGGTTTCATGCACCTCCTTACCATGCTGGACTGTACCACGAGGTGGCCAGAGGTCGTCCCTCTAGCATCAACGATGGTTGCAGGTGTGTCACCCTATCTGATATTTCCTATGGCTGTAGTTCTCAATTCATTTCAGACCTCTGGGCTGCGATGGCCCAGAACCTTGGCATTAGGCTACATCACAACCTACCTGGGGCAAGCAACAGTGGCCAAGCCTTTGGCACTGAGCCTGGCCCTGTGGCTCAGAAGGGTAGGGAATTAAAGAGGATGGCAGCAGTAACAGGGGGCTCTATAGTAAGGGGGACAGATTCTGTGGACTCAAAAAAGAAACACAGATAGTAGTTTGCAATATTTCTGAACACATCTGCAATACCCTGAGACGGGAGGGTGAGCAGCCAGAGGTCGTGGTAAATATTGGTACCAATGACATAGGTAGGAAAAGGGAGGAGGTCCTGAAAACAGAATACAGGGAGTTAGGAAGGAAGCTGAGAAGCAGGACCTCAAGGGTAGTAATCTCTGGACTACTGCCTGTGCCACATGACAGTGAGTATAGGAATAGAATGAGGTGGAGGATAAACGTGTGGCTGAAGAATTGGAGCGGGGGAAGGAATTCAGATTTCTGGATAACTGGGACCTCTTCTAGGACAGGTATGACCATTACAAAAGGGAGGGGTTGCACTTGAATCCGAGGAGGACCAATAATTAAGAAAACTTTAGCTAATCAGTTTCCCACTCTCATTTGCTCTTAACGTGAATATTGATAATTTGTGATGACAATATATAAGGCTGGTAATTTTCTGACAAACGTCATCTTTGAAGATTCCTGCGGACAGGTTTACTAGAGCTGTTGGGAGTAGTTTAAGCAAAAATGGCAGTGGGATGGGAATCAGTATGATAGAGCTGAGGATGACCAGCAGGTTTACAAGCAGATGATGGGTGTAACATGAATGTGAGGAAGGACAAGTCAATGACTGGGTACAAATGCAGACAGAGCAAAGAGTTAAATTATACTACAGAGGCAAAATTCAAAAGGGTGAAGAATGTAGGATTGAAGGTGCTGTATTTCAATGTGTGTAGCATTTGGAATAAGGTGGACATACTCGTAGTGCAATTAGAGACTTAGGGCATCGTAGGGCATCACTGAGTCATAGCTGAAAGAATGCCATAGTTGGCAGCTTAACATCATAGGATATGCTTTGTATTGAAAGGATAGGCAGGAAGTTCGTAGGCAGTGGTGTGGCTTTGTTAGTAAGAAATGGAATTACACCTTTAGAAAGCGGTGACATGGGATCAGAGAATGTTGAATCTTTGTGGGTGGGGTTAAGAAACTGCAAGGGTAAAAAATCCATTACGGGAAGATGTGGGGTTGAGATTGCAAAGGGAGCTGGAAAAGGCATTTAATAAGGGTAATGACACAATTATAACGGGGGACTTCAATATGCAAAGGGTTGGGAAAATCAGGCTGGTGTTGGATTGCAAGAGAGGGAATTTGTTGAATGCCTATGAGATGTCTTTTTAGGGCAGCTTGTGCTTGAGCCGACTCAGGGAAAGGCCATCTTAGAATGCGAGTTGTGTAATAATGCAGATCTTATTTGGGAGCTTAACGTAAAGGAATCCTAAAGGTAGTGATCATAATATGATTGAATTCATACTGCAGTTTGAGAGGGAGAAGCACAAGTCACATGTATCAGTATCACAATGGAATAAAGAGAATTACAGAGGCATGAGAGAGGAGCTTGCCCAGGTGGGTTGGAGGAGGATACTGGTGGGGATGACGGCAGAGCAAAGCTGGCTGAAGTTTCTGGGAATAGGTCACAAGGTGCAGGATAGATATGTCCTACAGAAGAAGAAGTTCTCAAATGGCCAGACAAGGCAACCATAGCTGACAAGGGAAACTAAGGACTGCATAAAAACCAAGGAAAGGGCATATAAGGTAGCATAAGTGAGTGGGATGTTGGATGATTGGGAAGCTTTTAAAATCTAGCACAAGGCAACTAAAAAAGCTATAAGAAGAGAAAAGATGAAGTATGAGGACAAACTAGCCAATAATATATAACACAGGATACTAAAAGATTCTTTCAGTTATATAAAGAGCAAAAAGGAGGTGAGTCGATATTGGGCCACTGGAAAATGAGGCTGGTGAGGTGGCAATAGGGGACAAAGAAATGGCAGATGAACTTAATGGGTACTTTACATCATTTTTCACTGTGGGAGACACTAGCAGTGTGCCAGAGGTCCGTGAGTGTTAGGGAGCAGGTGTGAGTGACATTGTTAATACAAAGGAAAAAGTGCTAGGCAAACTCAAATGTCTGAAAGTGGATTAGTCACCAGGACCAGATGGACTACATCCCAGAGTCCTAAGAGAGGTTGCTGAAGAAATAACAGATGTGTAGGTCAGGATCTTTCAAAAATCACTTGACTTTGGCATGGTTCTGGAGGACTGGAAAATTGCAAATGTCACTCCACTCTTTAAGAAGGGAGGAAGGCAGAAGATAGGAAATTATAGCCAGTTAGCCTAACCTCAGTGTTTGGAGTCTATTATTAAGGATGGAGTTTTGGGGTACTTGGAGACTAATGATAAAATAAATCAAAATCTATATAGTTTCTGCAAAGGGAAATCTTCCCTGACAGATTCCCTGTTAAGAGTTTTTTGAGGAAGTAACCAGCGGGGAGGACAAAGGAGAGGCAGTGGATGTCACTTACTTGGATTTTCAGAAGGCATTTGATAAGGTGCCATACACGAGGCTGCTTAACAAGATAAAATCCTTTGGTGTTACAGCAAAGATACTGACATGACAGAGGAATGGCGTACAGGCAGAAGGCAGTTTGGGAATAAAGAAGGGCCTTTCCTGGTTGGCTGCCAATGACTAGTGGTGCTCCTCAGGGGTCAGTATGGACCTCCACTTTTCACATTGTTTGTCCATGATTTAGATAGTGGAATTGGTGGCTTTGTGGTAAAGTTTGCAGATAATGAGAGGATAGGTGGAGGGGTAGGTAGTGCTGAGGAAGCAATGATTGCAGCTGCACTTAGACAAATTGGAAGAATGGGAAAAAAGTGGCAGATGGAATACAGTGTTGGGAAATGTATGAAAATGCATTTTGGTAAAAGGAACAATAGTGCAAACTATTATCTAAATAGGGAGAAAAATCAAACATCAGAGGTGCAGAGGGACTTAGGAGTCCTCGTGCAAGACTCCCAGAGGTTAATTTACAGGTTGAGACTGTAGGCAAAGAAGGCAAATGCAATGTTGACATTTATATCAAAGGGATTAGAATATAAGACCAAGGAGATATTGCTGATGCTTTATAAAACACTAGTCAAGCTACACTAGTCGAACAGGTTTCGGCCCCATATCTCAGAAAGGATGTGTCGTCATTGGAGAGAGTCCAGAGGAGGTACATGAGGATGATTCAAGGAATGAAGGGGCTAACAGATGAGGAGTGTTTGGTTGCTTTACGCCTGTACTCACTGGAATTTAGAAGAATGTGTGGGAATCTCATTGAAACCTACCAAATGTTGAAAGGACTAGATAGGGTGGATGCAGAAAGGATGCTTCCTATGGTAGGGTGACCTTTTAGAACAGAGGTAAGGAAGAATTTTTTTTAGCCAGAGAGTGATGAATCTGTGGAATGCTATGCCACAAGTCCATGGGAATATTTAAAGCAGAAGTTGATAGTTTCCTGATTGGTCAGGGAATCATAGGATATGACGAGAAGGTGTATGGGGTTGAGTGGGATCTGGGATCAGCCATGATGGAGTAGACTCGAAGGGCTGAATGGCCTGATTCTGCTCCTATGCCTTATGGAGTTAAGGTCTTATCACACCACAGTGTACCACTCACAGTCCAACAGCCTATGTGAGCGGTTTCACCACTCCTTAAAGGCTGTTCTGAGGACTTCCCTGACTGATGAGTGTTGGCATGATTGTGTCCTTTGGGTCTTGCTAGGCTCAGAACTGCTCCAAAAGAGGACCTGCAGTTGTCCATGGCAGAGTTGGTATACGGGCAACTGTTAAGGGTGCCAGGTGACTCCATTCCTGACGCCACAACCGCCTGGTCAGCCTCTCAACAGCATCCCACCCTCCTCTGCAAATTAAATTCTGTTTACCTATTCGTACATCCCAACATGGCGTACAATGTTCTTGGGTTAGATTCCACATCATTTGTTTTCGTCTGCCACAATGCACACCAACCCTTAGGGCCCCTTATGATGACCCATTCCGCGTTAGATAAGGGTAAACTTGAACGTATTTCGGTAGATCGCCTTAAACCAGCCTACCAAGACTTGGAGTATTCCGCTACTATGCCCTTGGCATCACAGCATGTCCGTGAGTGTCTCAATGTATCTCTGGATGAGCCAGAGGTACCCAGGGAACACAGAACCCGAGCTGGGCAGCTCGTCCGAACTCTGGACGGGCTCACAATGCCAGTTTTAGTGAATTCTGGAGGGGCCTGTGTAGGGTAATGTAATTGGGAGAAACGTACATAACTCACTACCACCGACGTTGAGTTGAGGTTTCACTGGCAGAGGCTGGGCTGAATTGATGACGTTATTATGTAAAAGATTTTTAGTGCGCTCTTGTGTGTAGACTTTGGATTTCAATAAAATGAATTACATGCTTTATAAAACTTAAAACACCTCACTTTGTTTTATTGCGAAAACCTACACTACCAGTGAGCAGCAGGTACAGGAGCCTGAAATACCACACTATCAAGTTTAGGTACAGATACTTCCCTTCAACAATTCAGCACAGAGGTTGAGAGCTGGACAAACTGGATTTGGATTGGTTGTGCAAAGGCTCGTGATAAAGTGATCAGTCATTCAGAAATGAGATGAATGGGCCAAGTCAATGGGTATATTTAAAGCACAGGTTGCTAGGTTCTTGAGTAAGGGTGTCAAAGGTTATGGGGAGAAGGCAGGAGAATAGAATGGAGAGGGACAATAAATAAGCCATGATGGAATGGAGGGGCAGACTGGTTAGGCCAAATGGCCTCACTCTGCTCCTTGGTCTTATGATCATCTGCAAAACTCTCATTTCAATTTATATTCAAGTTTGCTGACAACACCACTGCCATTAGCTGAATCAAGGGTGGTGATGAATCAGCATGCGGGAGGGAAATTGAAAATCTGGCTGAGTGGTGCCATTAACACCAACTTCTCACTCAGTGTTAGCAAGACCAAGGAGCTGATTATTCACCTCAGGAGAAGGAAACCAGAGGTCCATGAGTCAGTCCTTATCAGAGGTTCAGCGGTGAAGAGCATCAGCTCTTGGTGTTATCATTTCGGAGGACCTGTCCTGGGCCCCGGACTTAAGTGCCATTATGAAGAAAGCACTGCAGGGCCTCTATTTCCTAAAGCATTTGCGAAGATTCGGTATGACATCTAAGACTTTGACAAACTTCTATAGGTGTGTAGAGGAGAGTATATTTGATGCACCATCAATAATTCACTTTGAGACGTAAGGCGAGATATCGGCTTTTATAGACTGAAGAAGGAACCAGCAGTGAGTGACCATCATACTACATCCTGGAGAATGAGGCAGAGGATCAGACCTCGATCGCCTTTATACAGGGGCCTGTGAGAGGAGCCACAGGAACAGGCAGAAGGGGGCATGTCCAGACAGGCACATAGTTCACCACATTCACCCCCCCTTTGTTTGAAAGAGTCCCCATGTGGCGAAGTTTCTTACAGGTCAAGTCTATCAGGTGGTCGAATCTGTTGCTGCGATCTACGTAGCACCGGCTGTGATTGCACCGATGCCGGCAACATTGGTGATTGCGCAGGAGACGGAGGTTGTGCTGGTTCCAGCTCATGCATGTGCGAGGCACCTGGTATATAAGTGTCATGAGGAGTCCATGTAGGGCCTGGTGAGTGCGGTGTCACCTCGGGTACAGGGTTCATAGTTACCAGAGAGTGGTCAGGGTAGTGGTCTGCTGCACCTGCGGGTGCCAGGTCGCGGATGGAGACCGTGTCCTCCCGTCCATTAGGTAAGACCATGTAAGCATACTGGGGGTTCGCATGCAGAAGGTGACCTCTCGACCAGCAGGGAGTATTTATTGCTCCTCACATGTTTCCGGAGCAGCACTGGCCCCGGGGACATCAGCCAAACTGGTAGAGTGACAGACTTCCTGGGAAAAGAGAATAGGAGTTCGTGGGGGGGGTGGGGCCACCATCTGACCACCTGGGCCCTCCAAGGGCTTGTGCTTGGCTCAATGATCCCCTTCCTGAGCAGCCACTGCACCTCTGACTGAATGACGGCCCTGTCCCCCACACTGTACCTCCTGCTTTTAGTCGCCACCGGTTTACAGTCGGGGTCAGGTTGGTGAACAGCAGCGGGGGAGGGACCTTGAGAGTGGAGAGACTGCACGTGGTGTCGGTAGCGCAGCTGTCGTGTTGGATGGGATGTGTGTGTCGCTGTGTGTGTGTGGTCAATAGTGATGAAGTCCCACAGAACTGAGGATTCTGGACAGTGAGTGGTGGGAGGGGCCCGTCATATACCATAGTCACACTTTCGAGATGGCTCTGGAAGTCCAGCCCCAATAGTACAGGTGCGCACAGTTTAGGCATGACCAGTAGCGCAAAGTTCCGATATTCTGTGCCTTGCACCACCAATGTCGCTACACAACCCACCCGGATGTCTGTGGAATGCGACCCAGAAACCAAATAGATCCTCCGACCTACTGGCCGCGTTGCGAGTCCGCAGCATTGCACTGTGTCCGGGTGAATGAAACTCTTAGTGCTGCCCATGTCAAACAGGCATCTAGTCCTGTGCCCCTCCACCCGGATGTCCATCATGGACCTTGCAAGCTGGTGTGGGGCGCTTTGGTCGAGGGTTACGGTGGCCAGAGTTGAATCGCCGTCGGGGTAACCGGTAAGCATCGGAGGGTCGGGGGCGGGGCATGCTGACGTCGACAAAGATGGACGCTCACATCCGGGGTACCTGGTAAGCATCGGAGGGTCGGGGGCGGGGCGTGCTGACGCCGACAAAGATGGCCGCCCACATCCGGGCATGCAAGATGGCGGCCCCCACGTCTCACCCGCAGCGTTGCACTCCGCTCGCAGTTTAGACTTACAGACCTTGGCGAAATGGCCCCGCTTTCCGCAGCTGGAGCAGGTCGTTTCTCACACTGGGCAGTGTTTTCGAGAGTGCTTTTTGAGTCCACAGAAATAACAAAGCACAGGCTCCTGACGGGCCACCGCCGTGGTCGGGTTTGGGGAGCTCATGGAACCGTGACTGGCAGCGGCGATTTCACTCGCAGGAGCCGGCGGTGGCGGGGTCTGAGGCGTCCACGGAACCGGCGGGGAATCGCGCGACTGGACAGCATCGGCGTAGTGCAGCGCAGCTTCCAGAGCGTTGGCCATCTTGATCGCCGAGTGTAAGGTAAGATCGGAGTGTTCCAGCAGTCGCTGGCGCATGTACACTGACCTCAGTCCCGTCACAACGGCGTCTCGCACCAGCAGCTCCGGATACTGTTCTGCCATGAGCATCTTGCAGTCACAAGCTCGGACGAGTGTCTGTAGTGCTCGGAGAAACTCGGCGCTCGATTCTCCAGGCCACTGTCGCCGGTAGCTAAATGATGTCTTGCGTAGACGGTGTTCACCGGCTGCAGGTACTGTCTTTTGAGGGCGTCCAGTGCCCCATCGTAGGTCGGCAGGTCCCGGATAATGGAGTAAACTTTTGGGGTGACCCTCGAGAGGAGAATTCTGTGCATAACGGCGGGTTCAGTTGCACGAAGCTCCGCCAAGTATGATTGGAAGCATGCAAGCCAGAGTTCAAAAGCAAGAGCTGCGTCAGGGTCTTGAGGGTCCAAATCCAACCTTTCCGGACGTAAAACGGTTTCCATGTTTTAAAACTTTCAGTCAATAAAATTGATGCACCATCAATAACTCACTCTGAGATGTAAGGCGAGATATTGGCTTTTATTGACTGAAGAAGGAACCAGCAGTGAGTGACCATCATATTACATCCTGGAGAATGAGGCAGAGAATCAGACCTCGATCACCTTTATACAGGGGCCTGTGGGAGGAGCCACAGGAGCAGTCAGAAGGGGGCGTGTCCAGACAGGCACATAGTTCACCACAATATTGACTGGCTTCATCACAGCCTGGTATAGAAACACCAATGCCCTTGAATGCAAAATCTTACAAAGAGTAGTGGATTGGGCCGAATCCATCTCAGGTAAAGGCCTCCCCACCATCAGGCACATCTACATGAAACGCTGTTGCAGGAAAGCAGCATCCGTCATCAGGGACTCCCACCACCCAGGATATGCTCTCTTCTCACTGCTGCCATCTGAAGAAGGAACAGGAGCCTCAGCACCCACAACACCAGGTTCAGGAACAGTTATTGCCCCTCAACCATCAGGCTCTTTAACCAGAGGGGATAACTTCACTCAACTTCACTGGCCCCATCATTGAAATATTCCCACAACCAGTGGACTCACTTTCAAGGACTCTGCATCTCAGGTTCTCGATATTAATTGCTTACTTATTTATTCTGATTCTTTCTTTCTTTTCTTCTTTCTTTCAAACTTTAAAGTTTGTTGCCTTTTGTACTTTGGTTAAACTCCCAAGTTAGTGCAGTCTTTCATTGATTCTATAATGGTTATTATTCTATTATGGATTTAATGAGTATGCCCTCAAGAAAATGAATCTCACGGTTGTATATAGTGACACATATGTACTTTGATAATAAATTTACTAGGAACTTTTGAAATTTGATTCAGAGATTTTACGACATAGAATATTAGAGCAGAGAAACAGGCCTTTGGCCTACTATGCTGTGTCAAACTAATTAATCTGAGGCGTCTAACCCCTTCTGTCTGTACTTGGTCCATAGCCTCATTCTCTGCAAATTCATCTGCTTGTAAGTTGGTAAGTTGGTTTATTATTGTCACACATACCGGGGTACAGTGAAAATCTTAGGCATGTCACCCATACAGTTCATTTCATTAGATCAGTGCGTCAAAGATGTACAAGGGAAATCAAGAAAAAAGCTTAAAGAGATGCTGACTAATACGCTGCAGACCAAAGTACAGACAATAAGGTGCAAGGACCATGACACAGACTGGGAGTTTGAGAGTCCATCTTATTATGCAAGAAGTCTACTCAATAAAAAGAGTGCAGAGAAAATTTACAAGGATGTTACTGTATCTGGAGGAACTGAGTTAAAAGGAAAGATTAAATTGTTTAGGACTTTATTCATTGGAACATACTGTAGAAGATTTAGGGAGACTTGACAGAGGTATACAAAATTATGAGGGTAGTAGGGTAATCGCAAGGATACTTTTTCCATTGAGGTTGTGTGGGACTACAACCAGAGGTCATAGGTTAAGAGTGAAAGGTGAGAAGTTTAAGGGGAACATGAGAGGAAAACCTTTTCACTCAGAGGGCCATGAGATTGTGGAACGAGCTGCCAGTGCATGCAAGCTTGATTTCAATGTTTAAGAGTAGTTTTGACAGGTACATGGATGGTAGGGGTATGGGAGGCTATGGTCCCAATGCAGGCCAATAGGATTAGGCAGTTTAGATGGTTCAGCGATGACGAGATGGGCCGAAGGGACTTTCTATGACTCTAATAGTCTTATAACAGTGAGACTGAAGCTCCCTAAGGGCACCTGAAATGCCTCTACTGTATCTGCCTCCACCACCACACCTGGCAGCACAATCCAGGCGCCTACGTCTTCCTGAGTTAAAAAAAATGCTCTAATTTTAAGTTGATGAAACTTTCAACCCCAAGAGAATCAATTACTGAGTCATAGTTATACAGCATAAAAGAGGCCCTTCAGCCCAACTCAGGTGATAACCTGAGCTAGTCCCATTTATATTGGTGTTTGTAATTTTTATGATTGGAATTGGTGTGTTCTTGTCACATGTACCGAGATACAGTGAAAACCCTGTCTCGTATACTGTTCATCCAGATCAGATCATTACACAGTGCACTGAAGTAGAACCAGGTAAAACAACAATGCAGATTAAAGTGTAAACCTTGCAGAGAAAGGACAGTGCAACTAAATGAAGTCTGATGAGGCCAAACCCAGGCTGGAGAAGCAGTGCCTCATGTTCTGTCTGGGTAACCAGAATAAAGTGTAATAGTTACAGAGCAAGTGCAGTTCAGGTAGACAATAAGATGCAAGATCATAACGAGGTACACTGTGAGGTCAAGCGTCTACCTTATTGTACTCAAAACAATTCAATAGCCTTCTAGCCATGGTACAGAAACTGCTTCTGAGCTTGGGGGTAGATCCTTTCAGGCTTTTGTATCTTCTGCCCAATGAGAGGTGGTGGGGTAAGAAGAGAGAATGTCTGGGATAGGTGGTGGTCTTTGCTAATGCTGGCTACTCTACTGAGGCAGTAAGAAGAATAGTCAGGTTGACAAGAGTTCATGGGAGGGAGGCTGGCTCCTGATCTAAATTGTGTCCACAACTCTCTGCAGTCGCAGTCAGAGCAGTTGCCGTACCCAGCATGATGCGTCAGAACAGGATGTTATCTATGGCGCATTTGCCCACGTTTGGCCCAAACCCTTCTAAACCTTTCTTCTCCACGTACCTGTCCAATGTGTTCTAAATTCCATTTATTTCAGTAGATCCAATAGATTTTCTGGATTTTAAGGAAAACAGGTTATGAACACTGAATGAATGCAAGATTGAATTGAAGGAGCGCATTTTGCTGTCAGTCTCAGGGTTTACTCAGACTTGTTTAATACTCACCTTGGCCTCACTCTGTGTCTAGGTGAACTTATTGACATGGAGGGGAGGACCAGAGAGCACATAGAAGGACCTTCCTTTGGAGCAGACATGAGGAGGAATTTATCTCACCAGAGGGTAGTGACTCTGTGGAATTCATTGCCACAGACAACTGCGGAAAAGTCAAGTCATTGGATATATTTAAAGCAGAGGTTGATAGGTTCTTGATTAGAAGGGGTGTTTAAAGATTACAGGGAAAAGGCAGGAGAATGGAGGTTAGGAGAGACAGTAATTCAGCCATGATGTAATGGCACAGCAAACTTGCTGGGCTGAATGGCCTAATTCAGCTCCTATATGTGTTTTATGGTTTTATTATCTTAATCCATTTCTCATGACAGGCCAAGCACCAGGATGCAGCTCCACCAGGCTGTAGCTGGCTCTGTTGTCAAAATTCAGTTGCTAACTCACTCGGCCCAAAGGAACTTGCCTGAACTGGATTTGAACCCTGGTTTCTGAGGTTAATGGGCAGTGTGCTGACTGACCGCACCACCCAGTCCCCAGTCCATATCCTTCTAATCACTGCCTCTCCCTCGAATGTGTCCCTCGCATGTTACAAACAGATTAGGTGTAAAGCATTTCCTTCCAGTTCAACAATACTGCTGGGTTTCTTTGTGTCTCCAAGCAGTGGTTTAGAGTTCAGGAGCTAGAATGCCCGCACGTGCCTCATTGCTCCACAGAGTTCAAACGGAGGTTACTGGCACAAGGCCAGAACTATACCAAGTATGTGAAATATCCTGAAACAAGAACGCTGCACAGGTTGCAATTAATGCTCGACAACCTCTACCGACTGCAGTGAGGGAAGGTTTGTAAATAGCGTGCAAATGAAACGGCCGATTATTAGGGTGACTGGCCTGTGACTGATGCCTGGAGGATGTTGCAGAGTGCACACACATGCACGCCAGTACACCGCAAAGTAGCTGCGCGATGAAAAAGGACAGCAACAAACACGCGACGATGGGGCAGAGTGCGAGGCAGCGACTTGCGAATGGCTCGTCACAGTCAAGGGGAGAGTAGTTACAGAGTTCACACTGAGGTTGAGGGCCTCGGGTATTGGAAACAACACATTTCTGTCCCTAACAATCTCACACGGAAACAGTCTCGCAAACTGTTTAGGAGGAAATGGTCGAAGTTAATCTTCATTGTTATTGCAACTCCCACAATAGAACATAGATCATTACAGCACAGTACAGGCCCTTCAGCCCATGATGTTGTGTTCACCTTTTAACCTACTCAAAGATCAATCTAAGCCTTCCCTCCTACATATTCAGAATCAGGTTTATTATCACCGGCATGTGACGTGAAATTTGTTAACTTAGCAGCAGCAGTTCAATGCATTACGTAATCTAGCAGAGAGAGAAAAAAATAAGACATATAATAAAAGTAATAATAACAAACAAGTAAATCAATTACATATATTGAATAGATTTTTTAAAATGTGCAAAAACAGAAATACTGTATAATAAAAAAAAGTGAGGTAGTGTCCAAAGATTCAATGTCCATTTAGGAATTGGATGGCAGAGGGGAAGAAGCTGTTCCTGAATCGCTGAGTGTGTGCCTTCAGGCTTCTGTACCTCCTTCCTGATGGTAACAGTGAGAAAAAGGGCATTCCCTGGGTGCTGGAGGTCCTTAATAATGGACGCTGCCTTTCTGAGACTCCGCTCCCTAAAGCTGTCCTGGGTACTTTGTAGGCTAGTACCCAAGATGGAGCTGACTAGATTTACAACCTTCTGCAGCTTTTTTCGGTCCTGTGCAGTAGCCCCTCCATTCCAGACAGTGATGCAGCCTGTCAGAATGCTCTCCATGGTACAACTATAGAAGTTTTTGAGTGTATTTGTTGACATACCAAATCTCTTCAAATTCCTAATAAAGTATAGCCGCTGTCTTGCCTTCTTTACAACTATATCAATATGTTGGGACCAGGTTAGATCCTCAGAGATCTTGACAGCCAGGAACTTGAAACTGCTCACACTCTCCACTTCTGATCCCTCTATGAGGATTGGTAAGTGTTCCTTCGTCTTACCCTTCTTGAAGTGCACAATCAGCTCTTTCATCTTAATGACGTTGAGTCCCAGGTTGTTGCTGCGGCTCCACTCCACTAGTTGGCATATCACACTCTCGTTACCACCTGAGATTCTACCAACAATGTTGTATCATCAGCAAATTTATAGATGGTATTTGAGCGATGCCTGGCCACACAGTCATATGTATACAAAGAGTAGAGCAGTGGACTAAGCACACACCCCTGAGGTGCACCAGTGCTGATCGTCAGCGAGGAAGGTATGTTATCACCAATCTGCACAGATTATGGTCTTCTGTTTAGGAAGTTGAGGATCCAATTGCAGAGGGAGGTACAGAGGCTCAGGTTCAGCAAATTCTCAATCAGGATTGTGGGAATGATAGTATTAAATGCTGAGGTATAGTCGATGAACAGCATCCTGACGAACAAGAGAAAATCTGCAGATGCTGGAAGTCCAAGCTCCTACATAACCCTCCATTTTTCTATGGTCCATGTGCCTTAAATGCCCCTAATGTATCTGCTTCTACCACCAGCCCTAGCAGTGCATTCCATGCACCCACCTCTCTCTGTGTCAAACATCCTACCTCTGACATCCCCCGCTGTGCTTACCTCCAATCACCTTCTTAGCTGTTTCCACCTGGAAAATGTTTCTGGCTGTCCTCTGGATCTTGCACACCTCTCATCCTCCAACACGCCAAAGAG
Organism: Hypanus sabinus; assembly: GCF_030144855.1. Lineage (NCBI taxonomy): Eukaryota > Metazoa > Chordata > Chondrichthyes > Myliobatiformes > Dasyatidae > Hypanus > Hypanus sabinus. The sequence continues at coordinate 187,517,983 of NC_082708.1, read as the reverse complement.
AAAAGCCCTAACTCACTCAACCTTTCCTTAATCCAGGCAGGTCCTAGTAAATCTCCTCTGCACCCTCTCAGTCATTTCCACATCCTTCCTATAACGAGGTGACCAGAACTGAATACAATACTCCAAGTGTAGTCTAACCAGTTTTTTATAGAACTGCAACATGACTTTGTGGCTTTTGAACTCAGTCCCCTGACAAATCAAGGCCAACACTTCCTAACTACCACGTCAACAATATGAGGGGACTAGATGGTATAGGGAAAGGTTCACCAGGATAGACCTTAATTTCTTGGAGCACAGAAGAATAAGGATCTTAACTTATATTAACAGGCAAAACTGCTGTTCAATTCCCACCACTGCCTGTAAGGAATCTTCCCCGTGACTGAGTGGGTCTTCTCCGGGTCGTCCAGTTTCCTCCCACAGTCCAAAGACTTACTGGTTGGTGGGTTAATTGGTCATAAATTGTCCCATGATGAGGATAGGATTAAATTAGGGGATTTACTGGGTGGTGTAGCTCAAAGGGCAGGAAAGGCATATTCCACACTATCTCAATAATTAAGTTGAATAAAAGTTTTTACGTTTTTGAGAGGCATTAATAAAGTGGACAGAAACAGTCCTCTTCATAGGGTAGGGAGTTCAAAATGAGGGTCATAGGTTTAGGGTGAGAGGGAAAAGATTTAAAAGGGACTTGTGGGGCAACATTTTTCACACAGAGGGAGGTGAGTACATGGAACGGTGAGGACAGCCAGAAGGTGAGTACATGACAGCTGTCAGAGTAAGCAGTTGAAGCTGGTACAATGGTATTGAGATCGGTACATGTACAGGTGTGGGTCAAATGCAGGAAACTGGGAAAGGCTGACATTGACTAGCTGGACCAAAGGGCCTGTATCCATGCTATATTGCTCTATGACTGTTATATTCCATATGTTTTCCTCTTTCTATACTGGGAGGTGCTGACTATCAGTTATACTCTTCAGAAAATCCAGAATTGTGTCATGTGACACTGTAGGATACAATCATGGAGTCATGGAAATGTACAGAAACAGCAACTTTGGCCCATCTAGTCCATACCTACTCTCATCGACCTGCACCGGGACCACTGTCATCTATATCCCTACTATCAATGTACCTATCAAAACTTCTCTTAAACATTGAAATCGAGCTTGCATTGCCCACTTGTGCTGGTAGTTCGTTTCACTCGGTCATGACCCTCTGTATGATGAAGTTTCCCCTTAAACTTCTCACCTTTCACCCTTGAACCATGAGATCCGGTTGTAGTCCGACCTGAAACGTCTACTGTACTTTTTTCCATAAATGCTACCTGGCCTACTGAGTTCCTCCAGCATTGTACGTGTGCAAATCCTATCTATACCCCTCATAATTTTGTATACCTCTATCAAATCTCCTCTCCTATATGCTAAAGAATAAAGTCCCAACCTACTCAATCTTTGCTTATAACTCAGGTCCTCCAGACCTGGCAACATCCTTGTAAATCTTCAACCTTATTTACATCTTTCCTGCAGGTAGGTGACTAAAACTGCATACAATACTCCAAATTCAACATGGGCTTATACAACTTCAACATAACGTCCCATCTTCTGTACTCGATACATTGATTTTTGAAGACTAATATGCCAAAAGTTTTCTTTACAACACCACTTTTAACAAATAATGAACCTGTATTCCCAGCTCCCTTTGTTCTACCACACTCCCCAGTGCCCTACAGATCACTGTGTAAGACCGACCCTGGTTGGTCCTACTGAAGTGTAAAACCTCGCACTTGTCTACTTTAAATTCCATCTGGCATTTTCCAGCTGATGCAGATCCCTCTGCAAGCCATGATAGCCCCACTACACCCCCAATCTTGGTGTCATCTGCAAATCTGCTGATCCAGTTAATCACATTAACATCCAGATCATTGCTATAGATGACAAACAACAAACGACCCAGTACTGATTCCTGCAGCAGACCAACAGTCACAGACCTCCTACAAAGACCGTGTCTAATTTTATTACCTCATCCTGAATGCCGACCAACTGAACCTTCTTGACCAGCCTCCCGTGTGGAACCTTGTCAAATGCCTTGCTAAAGTCCATGAGGACAACATCCACCGCCTTGCCTTTATCAACTTTCCTGCTCAACTCCTTGAAAAACTCTGTAAAGTTGGGTAGACATGACCTACCACACACAAAGCCATGCTGACTATCCTTAATCAGTCCACGTCTATCCAAATGCTTATATATCCAGTCCTTTAGAATAACTTCCAAAATTTTCCCAAAACTGATGTCAGACTCACTGACCTTTAATTTCCTGGCTTCTGTTTAGAGACTTTTTTAAACAGTGGAACAACATTGGCTATCCTCCAATCCTCTGGTACCTCACCTGCCACTAAGGATGATGTAAATATCTCTATTAGGGCCCCAGCAGTTTCTGCACTTGCCTCTCATTGGGTCCTAGGGAATATCTTCTCCCGCCCTGGGGATTTAACCACCTTGATTTGCCTCAAGGTAGCAAACACCTCCTCCTCTGTAATCTGTACAGGGTCCATGAAGTTGATGTCGCTTTGCCTCACTTCTATAGACTCTGTGTCCATCTCCTGAGTAAATAGAGATGTATTCATTTAAGATCCCCCTCATCTGTTTTGGCTCCACACATAGATAACCATTCTGGTCTTCTGGAGGATCAGTTTTGTCTCCTTTTTCTCTTAACATACTTGTAGAATCCTTTAGGATTCTTCTTCACCTTGTCTGCTACAGCAACTTTATGCATTCTTTTAGCCTTCCTGATTTCTTTCTTCAGTGTTCTCTTGGACATTTCTTGGACTTGATAAGCACCTCATTTGTTCCTACTTGCCTATACCTGCTATGCACCTCCAAAGCTTGATTTCTCTTAACCAAGGTCTCAAAATCTCTTGAAAATCAATCTTTACCTTTTATTCTGACAGACACATACAAGCTTTGTACTCTCAAAATGTTGTTTTTGAAGGCCTCCCACTTTCCAAGAAAAAAACTTGTCTCAATCCACACTTGCCAGATCCTTTCTGATAACATCACAATTGGCATTTCTCCAATTTTGAATCTCAACCGGCGGACCAGACCAATCTTTTTGCATACTTACTTTAAAACTGATGGCATTGTGGTCACTGGGTGCAAAGTGTTCCCCTACACAAACTTCTGACACCTGCGCTGCCTCGTTCCCTAATAGCAGATCCAGTATTGCACTCTCTCGTTGGGACTTCTATGTACTGATGAAGGAATCTTTCCTGAACACATTTGACAAACTCTATCCTATCCAGTCCTTTTACAGTACAGAATTCCCAGTCAATATGTGGAAAGTTAAAATCACCTACTATAACAACCTTATGTTTCTTGCAACAGTCTGCGATCTCTTTACAAATTTGTCCCTCTAAGTCCCCAGGACTGTTGGGTGTCCCATATATTTAGCCCCAGTAACGTGGTCATACCTTTACTATTTCTCAGTTCCACCCATAACCGCTCACTGTCAAGTTCTCCCGTCTGCCCTGACAGAGCACTGCCATGACATTTTCCCTGACTAGTAATGCCACCCTTCCTCCTTTAGTCCCTCTCTGTCACATCTAAAATAATAGAACCCCAGAATATTAAGCTGCTGATCCTGCTCCTCCTGCAACCAAGTCTCACTAGTGGCTACAACTTCATTATTTCAGGTGTTGATTCATGCACTGAGCTCATCCATCTTTCCTACGATATTTCTTCCATTGAAATACACACAGCTCAAAACACTAGACACATCATGCTCAACCTTTTGATTCCTGACTTTGTCTGAGGTCTTCCCAACATCTGCTTCCTCAATCTCTGCACTAACTGTTCTGGCAGTCAGGTTCCCATCCCCCTGTAACTCTAGTTTAAACCCCCCCCCCCCCCCGAGGAGCATTAACAAACATTTCCGCTAGTCCCCCTCCAGTTCAGGCACAAACCATCCCTGCTGTACAGGTTCCACTCTTCCCAATAATTCAGAAATCTTATGTCCTTCACCAACTTCTTAGCCATGTATTAAACTGTATTATCCTTCAGGCCTCACTAGCACATGGCATGGGTAGCAATCCTGAGATAACAACCGTAGAGATCCTGCCCTTTAACTTAGTGCCTAACTCCCTGAACTCCCTATGCAGAACCTCGTCACTCATCTTATCCATGTCATTGGTATCAACACGGGCCACGACCTTTGGCTGTTCACCCTCCCATTTAAGAATGCTAATGACTCAATCTGAGATGTGCTGGGCCCTGACACCCAGGGGGCAACGTACCATCCAGGAATTTCATTCTCGCCCACAGGACTCCTGCCCATTCCCCTAAGAAATCCCCAATCTCTACAGTGTGCCTCTTCTCCCCACTTCCCTTCTAAGTTAAGGGTGAAAGGTGTAATGTTTATGGGGAACCTCTTCACTGAGAGGGTGGTGAGGGTGTGGAATGAGCTGCCAGTAGAAGTGGTGGATGCAGGCTCGATTTCAGAATTTAAGAAAGATTTGGTTAAGTATATGCATGGCAGGGGTATGGAGTGCTATGGTCCAGGTGTAGATTGTTGAGACTAGGAAGAATAACAGTTTGGCATGCACCAGATGGGCCAAAGGGTCTGCTTCTAAGCTACAGTGCTCTATAATTCGAACTTCCCTCAGATCTGAGATAAGGTGGGCACTGGAATCTCAGGCTAAAGGGAGGCATAAGAAAAAGGAATGTCTCTGATAGGGTGGAGACCAAGAGAAGCCAGGTGTCCTCTATGGGAGGGCAGTCAATTCATGTTAATCACAGCAAATCTTGTCTGGAGGAGGCAGTGACTGAGGGGGAAGAAAGAGAGGGAACAAACAAACAACATTTGAACCATGGATACAGAACAGAGTGGCTGCCGGAAGCCGTAGATCAGATAGCAACCATGGAGAAAGAGATCTGAGTTCATGTAAAAGGTGGACGACCTGACACCAGCTTTGCGTAGGAGGCAAAAGACAGAGAGGTTGAGACTGAGAGTGGGAGGTAGAGTTAAAGTGACAGGCAGTTGAGAGCCTAAAGTTCAAAGTTAATTTATTGCCACTATATACAACTCTGAGCTTCACTTTCTTGCAGGCATTCACAGTAGAACAAAGAAATATAATTGAATTAATGAAAAACTACTGTACACAGGAAGACTGACAAACAACCAAAGGCAAACTGTGCAAATACAAAAAAAAGTAATAAGTAATATACAGAACATGAGTTGTTGAGTTCTTGAAAGTCATCTGGAGGTTGTGGAATCAGTACAATGCTGAGGCAAGTGAAGTTATCCACTCTGGTTAAGAGCCTGATGGCTGAAGGGTAATAACTGTTCCTGAACCTGGTGGAGAGGGACCTGAGGCTTCTGTACCTCCTTTCCGATGACAGCAGTGAGAAAAGAGCATGGTCTGGATGGTGGAGGTCCTTGATGAAGGATGCTGCTTTCCTATGCAGTGCTCAGTGGTGGTGAGAACTTACCCTGTGATGGACTGGAATGCATTCACTACTTTTTGTTGGATTTTCCATTCTTTAGTACTGGTGTTTCCATACCAGGCTGTGATGCAACTAGTCAGGGCATTCTCCTGACTCTGAGGAGATGCAACTGAACCACCCATTCGTTTGGGTGAGGCCAAGAGCGCGGAAAAAGCTGATGAAACTAGCTGTGTGTGATCACTGGGTGGACATGTCCAGCAATGTATAAGTACTGGTTCACTGGCTAGGACTTGCCTCTCTAAGACAGCATGTCAAGGCTTTTCAGGTCTGTTCACTCATCACTTCCTTCTATGCTGCAGTACGGTTCTTCCCACGACTGCAGGAAACTGTAGAGAGCTGTGGATCCAGCTCAGTACATCATGGAAACCAACCTCCCCTCCATGGATTCTGCCTACACTTTTTTTTATTCTGAGATACAGCAAGGTAACACAGCAAGGTTTCTGCCAGGCCAGCCCCACTGCACAATTACCCCCATATGACTAAGTAATGTACTAACCTGCTCGTCTTTGGAACATGGGAGGAAACCCACGTGGTCATGGGGAGAATGTACAAACTCCTTACAGAGAGTGGAGGGAAATGAACCTCCATACAGCCTTAGTAAAGCAGCCAGTGTAATCAAAGACCACACCCACCCTGGGCGTTCTCTCTTCCCTCCCTCTCCCATCCGGCAGAAGATTCAAAAGTCTGTAAGCACATGCTACCAGGCTCAAGGACAGTTTCAGTCCTTCTGTTATCAGACTCTTGAACATACCTCTTGTATAATATGATGAGTTTTTGACTTCACAATTCACTTCATTACAATCTTACACCTTATTGCCTACCTGCACGACACTCTCTCTGTAACTTTTACACTTTAACCTACATTGATATTGTTTTACCCTTTTTACCTCAGTGCACAGTGTAAAATGTGATGTCAAGGACATTTAAAAAACTCTTAGATAGGCACATGGATGAGTGAAAAATGGAGGGTTATGTAGGAGGGAAAGGTTAGATTGACTTTAGAGTGGTTCACGAGTTTGGCACAATATTGTGGGCTGAAGGCTGTACCATATTGTACTGTGCTGTGCTGACCTGTTTTATTTTCTATGTTCTATGAAAAGTCATTCAGTCAGAGGTCACGGTGAGATAATAATGCTTGTCGGGCCCTCCTACACCTTCTACAGAGAAGGCAGTGTGAAGCACACACCCACAGTTCGACACACGCTGACCAAAGGGTCAGTTCTGACCTCTGCCCATCAAATCAAAAGGGGTATGATGTCCTAAGATGACAGGTTCAGACAAAGGGGAACTGTTTCCATGAGTAGACCAGAGGCCACAGTTTTAAGGTAATTGGGATATAGTAGACGGGTGGGAGGGTTGGACGGCTGAAGAGAAGTCATTATTACTGAAAAAGAATTATTTTCTTGATGACACCACAATTGTTGGCAGGATCTCAGATGGTGCCGGGGAGGTGTACAGATGTGAGATAGATCAGCTAGTTAAGTGGAGTCACAAATCAACATCAGTAAGAAATTGATTGTGGACTTCAGGAAGGAGAAGCCAGGAGAACATCCAACAATCCTCACTGAGGGAGCAACAATGGAAAAGGTGAGCAGCATCAAGTTTCTGGGTGTCAATATGTCAGAGAATATATTATTAGGCCAAATTATCATTCTACCTAGTTCCATCGAACTGCACCTGGACCATAGCCCTCCCATCCATGTACTTATCTAAACTTCTCTTAAATGTTTGAATTGAACCCCATCCACTACTCGTTCCACATTCGCACTACCCTCTGAGTGAAGAAGTTCCCCATTAGACATTTTACTTTTCTCTGTTACCTATGACCTCTAGTTTTAGTCTCAGGCAAGCTCAGTGGAAAAAGCCCTCTTGGATTTACCCTATCAATAGGCCTCATAATTTTGTACACCTTTGTCAAATGTCAGCTCATTCTCCTATGCTCCAGGGAATAAGGTCCTAACCTATTCAACATTTCCCTTTAACACAAGCCCTCAGGTCCTGGCAAAATTCTTGCAAACTTTCTCTGCACTCTTTTTATCATATCGTTATCTTTCCTGTAGGTCGGTAAGAACTGTGCACCATACTCCAAATTTTGCCTCACCAATGTCTTACACAACTTCAACATAACATCCCAATTCCTGCACTCAGTACTGTGATTTATGGAAGGCAATGTGGTAAGAGCTCTCTTCATGACCTGTGACCCTATTTTCAAGGGATTATGGATTTATATTCCCAGATCCAGTTATTTTACCACCCCGGTTTGTCTTCTGAATGAGTAACGCCTCACGCTTGTTAGATCTTAACAGAAAGCTGTCAGGTCAGGCCGTGTGGGATAACTTCAGTGGTACACACTGTTTGGTCCCGTGTCTGGGTTTCTGTAGCTCAGACGAAATGCAGAAAGCAATAGTGCACACAGCACCTGGCAGGACCAAAGAGCAGGAAATGAGTCAAGCAAGATTAGACCACATTTCTGTCTCTCTGGATGCGCTGGCCTCTCCTGTGTATCTGCAATGCTCTGTTTTTGTACTGCCTTGCCCCAATTCATTATAAAAATAATTACAGAGGAGAAACAAAACAATTGAACAGCTTCGTCTGGTCGAACCTGTATCACATCTGTACTCGTTTATTGTGTAAGCATACTAACCTCTCAGTGACCCATCAGTGAAGCAAGAACGTCACCTTGCCTCAAGACGAACTTCCCTGTCATCGTTGTTATGAGGAATATGCTGATCAAACTATGCAACCCGGCAACAGAAGCACTGGCTGTGTGTGCGAGTGCAAGTGTGTGTGTGTGTGTGTGTGTGTGTGTGTGTGTGTGTGTGTGTGTGTGTGTGTGTGTGTGTGTGTGTGTGTGTGTGTGTGTGTGTGCGCGAGTGAGTGTGTGTGTGCACGTGTGAGCGTGCGTGAGTGTGTGTGTGTTGCTTCTGACATCGGCCCTAACATCACTCACTGGGAAGTTCAGAGGGCAGATGGACCTTTATTGCACAGGATCATTCATTCCCACACTGGAAGACGGGAATATCATCTCACAGGTAATCTGAAGACAGGTCAGTAATTGTAAAAAAGCTGCAGTGTTTGCTAAGGATTTTTGAAACATCATGAATGATTCTTTCCCCCACCAATAAGAATCAGGAATATGGTTCATCTTTGCAACATCCCAAATTGCTTTGCAGACATGTAAATATTTCCAAAATGTATTTGTTTTCCCTGCATAGAAGTAACAAATCTGTACAGCACGGTCACTCTAATAATGGCTATGTAATCAATCTCATTGAGGGTCAAGTTGTGCCTCATGTGCTGGCATTGGCGAGGGTCTAGAGGAGGTTCACGAGAATGATCCTAGAAGTGAAAGTGTTAGCATATGATGGCCCTAGCCCTGTACTCACTGGAGTTGAGAAGAATGGTGGGGGGGTGGGGGAATTGCATTGAAACCTATTGAATATTGAGAGAGTGGATGTGGAGAGGATGTTTTCTACAGTGGGGCAGTTTAGGACCAGACAACACAGTTTCAGACAAGAAGGGTCCTTCTGGAACAGAGCTGAGGAGGAATGTCTTTAGTCAGTTGGTGAATCTGTGGAATTCATTGCCACAGATGGCTGTGGAGGCCAACTTGTTGGGTATATTTAAAGCAGAGGTTGACAGGTTCTTGATTAATCAGGGCATAAACATTACAGGGAGAAGGCAAGAGAATGGGGTTGAGGGAGATAATAAATCAGCCATGATGGAATGGTAGAGCAGATGGGCTGAATGGCTTAATTCTATTCCTGTGTCTAATGGTCTCTTATGGTCTAAACACTGACCAGAACAGAAACACAAATCCTTGCTCATTTTTTTTGGAACTTTTTGTTCTTGGCTTATTATTACCACACTTCATTGCAGAGAGGATCAAGCTATAATAAGGTAAAGCATTAGCAATGCAGAACAATGTTTACATCAGTCTTCACTGTGGCAGTGTGCCAGTTACTGAGGGGTTTGAGGAAGGAAAAGTGAGTGCAGCTACTATTACAAGGGAGAAGGTGCTCAAAAAGCTGAAAGACCTAAGAGTACATAAGTCACCCAGACCAGATGAACTGTACCCTAGGGGTCTGAAAGAGGTAATGTTAGAGACTGGAGGCATTAGCAATGATCTTTTAAAAATCATTGGACTCAAGCATTGTGCCAAGGACTGGAAAATTACAAATGTCATTCTACTCTTTAAGAAAGGAGGAAGGCAACAGAAAGGAAATTACAGACCAGTTAGCCTGACCTCAGTGGTTGGGAAGATGTTGGAGTCAATTGTTAAGGACAAGATTATGGAGTACTTGGTGACACAAGACAAATTAGGACAAAGTCAGCATGGTTTCCTTAAGGAAAAATCTTGTCTGATGAACTTGTTGTAATTTTTTGAAGAGATTACAAGTAGGATAGATAAAGGGGATTCAGTAGATGTTGTATATTTGGACTTTCACAAGGCCTTTGACAAGGTATCACACATGAAGGTGCTTACTAAGTTAAGAGCTCATGGTATTACAGGAACGTTACTGGCGTGGTTACAGAATTGTCTGATTGGTAGGAGGCAGTGAGTGGGAATAAGAGGATCCTTGTCTGATTGGCTGCCAGTGACTAGTGGTGTTCCACAGGGGTCAGTGTTGGAAACATTTCATTTTATGCTGTATATCAATGATTTAGATGATGAAATAGCTGGCTTTGTTGCTAAATTTGCAGATTGTACATAGATTGGTGGAGAGGCAGGTAGGGTTGAAGAAACAGGTAGGCTGCAGAAAGCCTTACACAGATTAGGAAAACGGGCAAGAAAGTGGCAAATGATATACAATGCTGGAAAATGCACTTTGGTGGTAGAAATGAATGTACAGACTATTTTCTAAATGGGGAGAAAATCCAAAAATCTGAGATGCATTAGGACTTGGGAATCCTTGTGCAGAACATCTTAAAGGTTAACTTGCAGGTTGAGTCGCTGGGGAGGAAGGCAAATGGCAAGGTTAGCATTCATTTCAAGAAGTTTGGAATACAAGAGCAGGGATGTGATGCTGAGGCTTTATAAGGCACTGGTGAGCCCTCACCTTGAGTAATGTGAACAGTTTTGGGCTCCTCATCTAAGAAGAGATGTGCTGGCATTGGAGAGGGTCCAGAGGAGGTTCAAAAGAATGATTTCGGGAGTGAAAAGGTTATCATACAAGGAAAGCTTGATAACTCTGGGTCTGTACTCGCTGAAATTTAGAGGGATGGGGGGGTGGAATCTCATTGAAACCTTTCGAATGTTGAAAGTCGTAGACAGAGTAGATGTGGAAAGGATGCTTGCCATGGTGGGGGAGTCTAGGACAAGAGGGCACAGCTGCAGGATAGAGGGACGTCCATTTTCAACAGAGATGCAGCAAAATTTCTTTCACCAGAGGGTGGTGAATTTGTGGAATTTGTTACCACAGGCAGCTGTGGAGGCCAGGTCATTGGGTGTATTTAAGGCAGAGATTGATGGGTTTTTGTCTGCACATGGCATCAGAGAATATGGGGAGAAGGCTGGTGAGTGGGGCTGAGGTGGGGAGAAAAAGATCAGCCATGATTGAATGGCAGACCAGACCTGATGCACCAAATGGCCTAATTCTGCTCCTATGTCATATTGTCTAATAAAGTGTAACAGCTACAGAGGGAGTGCAGTGCAGGTAGACAATACGATGCAAGATCTAAATGAAGTAGATTGTGAGGTCAAGACTCCACCTTATCGTACTAGGTCAAGGGACCATTTACAGTGCTGGCACATACAGTATATATAGCTAGGGAGCCTAAGACTTTTGCGCAGTACTGTGCTTGTCAACATGGAGCAGCGAGCGAGTTTGTAAACCTGGTGGGATCAAAGCATGTTGGAGTGCCACGGGAGGTGTTCAGGACAGGGGGCAGAGGAGTGCTGGGGTGGGTGTGGAATGGGTGCAGATGCATCCAGCCCTTAGACACAAGGCAAGATCATTTGATTCATAACAATTGGTTTATTGATCATTACAAAATTTCTCTCTAGTGCTTCCTGCTCATTTCTCTCACTTCCCCTTTTCTCAACCATGATTTTGTTCTTCCTGCCCCCTTCCCACTCTCAGTCCACTACAGAGACCCATATCAGAATAAGATTTACCCACTCACATCATGAAATTTGTTTTTTTTTTCAGCAATACAGTGCAATACATAAAATTACTACAGTACTGTGCAAAAATCTTAGACTCCCTAGCTATATATGTGTGTACCTAAGACTTTTGCACAATACTATACACACATCCTCAAAAGTTGCTTCTAAATCCTGCCTTTTCCAAGAATATAATCATGTGCCTGTGTAGATTGCACATTAGTCTGTAATAGAATTTGAACTGATGACTTTTAAACACTCCGTACAACATAGAACAGTAAGGCACAGTACAGGCCTTTCAGCCCACAATATTGAGCTGCCCTATTAACCTACTCTAAGGTCAATCTACCCCTTCCAAGAACAATCATGGTCATGGGATCGTGTTCGCCTACATTGTACACATGGCCCATATGATGATGATGACTGTGATTAGGCTAGGGTTAAATCGGCATGGCCTGAAGTTTTCAGAAGGGCCAATTCTGCACTGCATCTCTAAATAAATAAATATTAGAACAAGAGAAAGTACGCTCGGTCTGTATAAAACACTAATTAGACCACAGCTGCTGCACCACGTCCAGTTCTGGTAACCACATTACAGAAAGGAAGTGATTGCCTCAGCAGAGGTACAATGATGTTGCCACGACAGTTTTTGATATGAGGGATAATTAGGCAGTAAGTTTACACCCATTGGAACAATACTGGCTGAGTGGAGACGTAGAGACATGGAGAGATAGCATGAATTCCACTATGAACATTCTCAAGCCCGGCTGCGAGAGGAGGAGGGTTGGGCACGGGGATAGTAACCCCATCCCATAAAAACCCAGAGCCACAGAGACACCCACAGAAGCTCCAAAGCCCTCATCCCTGGGAGAGGAAGGATCTTCGATGAGCTACACCTTGAACGACTGAATGTCTGGCCCAGGGCAGGGGACTCTGATGAGCTGCTGTAGGGTTGACAGGCTGAAGATTCTGAAGAGATAGCACGGGCATGATGGCTCCGAGCTGTGATCTCCGTCCATTTCCTCTCAGACTTACAGGAGTTGTTTTCTTGGGTTTGTGGGGATGGTTTTGGAGACAACGTGGGGAGTTAGGGAGCCGGTTAGAGTTTAGGGATAGGAATGAGGGGGAGTTAAAGGTCAGGGGTAGTAAATGAAGAGTCTGGGCAGGAATAAATCTCTTGCTGTGTTCTGTGTTGTTCTCCCGAGCATTGTGGATGGTGTAGAGACCATGGCATAAAAAAGGTTGGGAACCCCTGTTTCCAACAACTGCACCCCAAATTCTATCAATACTTGACAGTGAGTAACTAACTACAACTCACATGTTTTTGGGATGTGGGAGGAACCGGAGCACCCAATGACCACAAGGAGAACTTGTAAACTCCACAACAATCGCAATGGAGGTCAGGCTTGAGCCTGGATCACTGGAGCTGTTTGCGTGGATCTGCAATTAGCAGTCCGGGTGTGTAAAAGAACCTAGAGTCATCGAGACATAGAAAAGTACAGCACAGAAAAAGGCCCTTCATCCCACCTAGTCCGTGCCAAACTATTTAAACTGGTACTCCCATTGTCCTGCACCCAGACCATAGCCCTCCATACCCCTGCCAACCATGTACCTATCCAAACTTCTTTGAAACACTGAAATCAAGTTCAGATGCATCACCTGCATGGGCAGCTCATTCCTCACTCTCACCACCCTCTGAGTGAAGAAGTTTCCCCTCATGTTCCCTTTAAACTTTTCACCTTTCACCTTTAACCCATGACCTCTAGTTGCAGTCCCACTCAACCTCAGTAGAACAAGCCTGCTCTCATTTACCATAGCTATACCTCTCATAATGTTGTATAGCTCTATCAAATCTCCCCTTAAACTTCTACATTCATAGAAAAAAAGTCCTAACCTATTTAATTTTTCCTTATAACTCAGTTTTTCCAGTCCTGGGAACATCCTTCTAAATTTTCTCTGTACTCTTTCAACCGTATTTACATCTTTCTTGTTGGTAGATGACCAGAACTTCACACAATATCCAAATTAGGCCTCACCAATGTCTTATACAACTTCAACATAACATCCCACCTCCTGTACAGGATACTTTGATTTATAAAGGCCAACGTGCTAACAGCTTTCTTTATTCTTCTCACCTGCAGAAAGCTGTGGAGGCGAAGCTAGTATGTTAAAGGCTAAGATAGAGAGGATTACAGATGAGTCACAGGTTATGACAGGATAGGAAGGCCAGTATCAGATCAGTCCTTGATCTTACTCAATCACGGGCTCTTTCAGTAGCTTATGCTCCTGTACCTCATGTTTATACAATCAACAGGATTAGATCTGCAAAGAATTTCTTTCACAGTGAAATGATAAGGACTGTCTCATTCACTGTATGAAAGGAGAGACGACAGGAACACCTGAACCATTCAGAGCAGCATACAATGTGCCGGAGGAACTCAGCAGCTTGAGCAGCATCTGTGGGTGGGGAGGCTCAGCTGACATTTGCGGTTGTAACCAAGCATCAGGACGAACCTCCTATAGCAGTTTGTTGTTCCAGATTCCAGAATCTGCTGTCTCTTGTGTCTCCAAAACCTTAGAACAATTCTTAAAAGTTATTTTAAAAATTACCTTTATTTGTCACTTGTACATCAAAACTTGCTGAGAAAAAGGTTGCTTTCTGTCAATGACCAACACTGTCCGAAGATGTACTGGGGGCATCCCATAAGTGTCACCATGCTTTGGGTGCCAACATAGCATGCCCACGACTCATTGGCTATAACCCTAAATGACCGTCTTTGGAAATGTTGGAGGAAACCGGAGCACCCGGAGAAAATCCACATGGTCAAGGGCAGAATGTACAAACTCCTTACAGACAGTGTCAGGAGTTGAACCCCAAACAGTGATCGCTGTCTCTGACAGCGTTGTGCCAACCACTACACCATCATATCTGCTGTGTCATCCTGTACAAATCTAGTAAACCACAGGATGAAAAAAGGGAGGCAGGCCAATGTCTTCACATTGTTAAAGAAGTTTGTCACCTCACTGAGCCCTTTATCCAAACCCCACAGATGTACTGTTGACAGTATAGTGACTGGATCTGGTTGCTTCCTGGGGTTCGGTATGGCAAGAAGCTGCAGAGAGTGGTCGACTCAACCCAATACATCACAGATACATTCCTCCCCACCAGGAGTTCAAAAGTCAAGAGGTTATGTTGAAACTTTATAAAATGCTGGTTAGGTCACATCGGGAGTATTGCGTACAGTTCTGGTTGCTCCACTATAGGAAGGGTGTTGAGGCTTTGAGGGGATGCACAAGAGGTTTACCAGGATGCTGCCTGGTTTAGAGGGCATGTGCTATCACAAGAGGCTAGAGAGGGTTCAGAGAAGATTCACAAGAATGATTCCAGGTATGAAAGGGTTACCATATGAGGAACGTCTGGCAGCTCTTGGGCTGTATTCCCTGGAGTTCAGGAGAATGAGGGGGGATCTCATAGAAATATTTTGATTGTTAAAAGGCCTGCATAGATTAGATGTGGCAAAGTTATTTTCCATGGTAGGGGAGTCTAGCACAAGCGGGCACAACTTCAGGATTGAAGGACATCCTTTTAGAACTGAGATGCAGAGAAATTACTTTAGTCAGAAGGTGGTAAATCTGTGGAATTTGTTGCCATGAGCGGCTGTGGAGGCCAAGTCATTGGGTGTACTTAGGTTCTTGATTAGCCAGGGCATCAAAGAGTATGGGGAGAAGGCAGGGGAGTGGGGATGATGGGAAGAATTGGATCAGTCCAAGACTCGATGGGCTGAATGGCCTACTTCTGCTCCGATATCTTATGGTCTTATTTTTTGTTTAGAGATACAGGTACTTCTGGCTCAATGAGCTGTGCTGCCCAGCAACCCTAATCACAGGACAATTTATGACCTACTAATTGGTACATCTTTGGACTGTGGTAGGGAACTGGAGCACCCAGGGAAAAATCATGTGCTTTCGGGAGGAATGAGCAAAGTTCTTAGAGACGGCATTGGAATTGAACTCCAAACTCTGAACACCTTCCATCCCCACTCCCAGAGCATTAAAGTGTTGCGCTAACCACTATGCTACTGTGGCACTCGGCGTGTCTCTGCGTTATTTATGCATTTATATTTTAGTTACACCATTTGTCTTGTTTAGCATATTGGTGGTTTGCCTTGTCTATGCATAGTTTTTCATAAATTCTATTGAATTTACTAATTTTCCTGTAAATGCCTGCAATAAAATGACTCTCAGAATAGTACAGTATATGGTGGCATACATGGACTTTGATAACAAACTTACTTTGACTTTGACTCTGGCATTAGACATCTTGGCCCTGGGACAAAGGTACCACTGCATTTTCAATCGATGCCTCTCATAATCTTATTAACCTCTATTAGGTCCCTGATTCCAAGGTGGAGGGGGACAGCAAAAGGCTCACCCGCCATTAAGCACATCTATAAGGAGCATTGCCACAAGCAAGCAGCATCCGTCATCAAGAGCCTCCCACCATCCAGGCCGTGCTGTGTTTTCACTGCTGCCATGGAACAGTAGGTGTGCCTTGCATGGTGCAGCAATTACCCTTCAACCACCCTGCTCCTGGATCAGGATTGGTAACTCCTCTCACCTCAACACTGAACCGATTCCACATCCTACAGACTCACTTTCAAGTATTTTGCAGCTCATCTTCTCAGTATCAATTAATTAATTATTCAATCAACTGTTTATTTATTCATCCATCTATCCTTTCATCCACTGATTGATTAATTGATTGATTTGTTTTATTGCATTTGCTCAGTTTGTCTTCTTTTGCACATTGGTTTTTATGTCTGTCTTTGTGTGCAGTCTTCCGTCGCTTTTATTGCATCGGTATTTATTGCGAATGTCCACAAGAAAATGAATCTCAGGGTAGTATATGGTGACATATATGTACTTTGATAATAAATTTACTTTGAACTCAGCATCATCATCTTATGTAGGTGGCCTCTCTAAGATCAGGTCATCCGTGATCTTACTGAATAGCAGAGCAGGCAAAATGGGTAGATTTGCTCTTTTCCCTTACCTAGCAAGAAGGTACAGGAGCCTCAGGACTCACACCACCAGCGTCAGGAACAGTTATTACCCCTCAACCATCAGACTCTTGAACCAGATGGGATAACCTCACTTAACTTCACTCACCCCAACACTGAATTGTTCCCACAATCACTCAATTTTAAAGACTTTTCATCTCATGTTCTTGATATTTATTGCTTAATTATTTAATATTATAATTTTGCTTTCTTTTGTATTAGGACTTTTTAAAATTATTTCTGTTTTTGCACTACTATTTTTAATTTAACTATTCAATATACATATATATACTTACAGTAATTCATTACATTTTTTCTGTATTTGTCACATATTGCATTGTACTGCTCTCGCAAAGTTAACAAATTTCACAGCATATGCCAGTGATATTAAACATGATTCTGATTCTGCCGTTTGTTGGCTTTTGCACATTAGTTGTTCGTCCGTCTTGTGTCTGGTTCCTTGTAGCTACTGTGAATGTCCACAAGAAGAAGAATCTCAGAGTTTTATATGGTAACATAGATGTCCTTTTGTAATAAATCTACTTTGAATCAGAGTCAGGTTTAATATCACCAGCACGCGTTGTGAAATTTGTTGACTTTGCAGCAGCAGTCCAATGCAATACATAATAATAGAGAAAAAATTAGTGAATTATGGTAGATATATGAAGTGCTGATAAAAAGTTGTTTATGCCGGGATACTGACTCACCAGCAGTTGGACCTTCCCGAAACAGGTGTATTTTTACTGCAATCAATTGAAACACCTTGACAGTACATCAGAGATCTCCATTAACTAATTATGTGACTTCAAACACCAATTGACTGCACCAGTGATGATTTGGTTTGTCATATTAAAGAGGGGGAGGTGAATACTCATACAATTAATTACTTTGTGTTTTACATTTGTAATTAATTTAGATCAATTTGTAAGGATCTGTTTTCACTTTGCCATATCTTTTTCTGTTGATCAGTGTCAAAAAAGCCAAATTAGATCCAGTATGTGATTCAATATTGTAAATCAATAAAACATGGAAACTTCCAGGGGATGGGGTGAATATTTTTATAGGTACCAGATATATTAAATAATTAAATAAATAAGCGATGCAAAAAAAAATTAAAAAGTAGTGAGAGAGTATTCATGGGCTTAATGCCCATTCAGAAATCTGATGTCAGATGGGAAGAAGCTATTCTTGAATCACTGAGTGTGTGTCCTCAAGCTTGTACCTCCTCCCTGATAGTAACAATGTGAAGGGGGCATAGCCTGGGTAATGGAGGTCCTTAATGAAGGACACCGCCTTTTTGAGGCATCACTTGTTTAAGACGTCCTAGAGACTTGAGAGGCTAGCCCCCATGATGGAGCTGACTAAGTTTATAACTCTCTGCAGCTTACTTTGGTCTTGTATAGTAGCCACCTCCCCACCCCAGCTAGTTAGAATGCTCTCCATGGCACATTGGTAGAAATTTTTGAATCTCTTTGGACAGATACCAAATCTCCTCAAACTCCTAATGAATTATAGCTGCTGTCGTGCCTTCTTTATAGCTGCATTGGTGAGGTCCTCAGAGATATTGACACCCAGGAACTTGAAATTGTTTATTCCTTCCCTTCTGAACGCTCTATGAAAACTGGTATGTTCCCTCATCTTGAACTCTTCCAGCTTACAGGGAAATGCTGGGCCACGGAGAAGTCAGGAAATTCCTGAACCCGGAGATTAACCTAGCCCTTGCAATTAGCAGAACATAATATCACATCCATCCTCATTTCCCATGAAAGGTTGAAGTTAAATGGGCGTATGCTTTTTGAGGCACATTTACACATAAAAGCTCATTAGCCTTTATTTACTAGATACCAAAGGCTGACTAAGTACTGCAAAATATTGTTGCACAGCATAATTGACGTGCCTGTGACTGGGTACTGTTGTAATTACTTTCAACAGAAACTCATTGGTTGGCTAAGCAGGTTCTTTTAAACACTTAAGTTTGGAATCCTTTGGCTTATGGGACCAAGGCCAAGAAATTAAATGCAGCACCTCAGCATAAAAAGTCTAACTTATGTAACTTGCTAACCAGCACAAATTTACCAATTCACATAAATTTTGCTGAGCGATGCACACACAAAATGCTGGAGGAACTCAGCAGGTCAGGCAGCATCAAATAAACTGTTGATGTTTTGGGCTGAGACCCTTCTTTAGGACTTGAAAAGAAGGGGGAAGATGCCAGAATATAAAGTTGGGGAGAGCTGAAGAAGGACTAGCTAGAAGGTGATAGGTGAAGTCAAATGGCTGGGAAAGGTAAAGAGCTGGAGAAGAAGGAGGAGCACCAGGAGGAGGTGATGGGTAGGGGAGGAGAAGTGGTAAGAGGCCAGAGTGGCAAATAGAAGAAAAGGGAAGGGGGAGGGAAAAAGTACCTGGAAGGAGAAATCAATCTTCATACCATCAAGTTGGAAGCTATGCAGATAGAATATGAGGTTGGCAAAAAGTGGAGGCCATGGACCGATATATTGAAACAAGAATGGGAATAGGAATTAAAATGGTTGGCCACCAGGAAATTCCACTTTTGGCGATGGAGTAGAGATGCTCAGTACAAATAACGCTGCCTGGAGTCACGATCAATCTCTGTCACTTTTGCCCCCCCCCCCCCCAAAAGATCAGTTCAGTGCTACATACTCAAAAGGATGTCTTTTTGTTAAAGATTAGCTTTACTTATCACAGGTGCATTGAAACATACAGTAAAATGCGTCATTTTGCGTCAATGACCAACGCAGTCTGAAGATGCGCTGGAGGCAGCCCACAAGTGTCGCCATGCTTGCGGCGCCAACGTAGCATGCCCACAACTCAGTAACCCCAATGCACACGTCTTTGGAGTGTGGGAAGAAACCACTGCACCCAGAGTAGAGAACATACACACGCCTTAAAAAGAGTGGTGGGAACCGAACACCAGTCTTCTGATTTCTGGCACTGTAAAGTTACGGTACTGTTATATATTTTCTGTTATATGTTCTATGCTTGGCAGAGACATGGAAGGAAAAGGTTGAGGATACTGTTCTCTCCGAACTGCGCGGATGCATGCTCAATGTTTGAAGTAAATTATATGTCACCATAAAGTACACTGAGATTCATTTTCTTGCAGGTATTCACAGTTGAACAAAGAAATTCAACCGAATTATTGAAAAACTACACGCAAAGACTGATGAACAACTAATGCGCAAACACCAATACATAAATAAATAACTGAAATGCTTCCGTGTACACAGCCTTTGTTGCTGCATAGCTGGAATTTTCTTTTATATAAAGTTAATATAATTTTTCTTTGTTGTACTCTATTTCATTTCACCTTTTGATTAATAAATAAAATCAAAACTATGAGATTTTCAATTTTCAGAATACGCATATTATCAAAAATAAACATTTAAAGTGCCGCACAGTTTTCAGGATATGTAAACATTTCCTGCTCAGGGGAATGGCTGGTCTGTGCATCTGTTAAAAAAAATTAGAGGGAATTCAGGGGTATGTGCGCCAAATGTGGGCAAATGGGACTAGTTTAGATGGGCACCTTGGTTGGCATGGACTAGTTTCTGAACTGTATAACCCCTTGCCTCTATGACTCAGCTGTTCAATACTGCCAAAAGCAGATTAACTGGTTCTTCACTGCATTCCTCTTTCGTTGGGAATGCAGAAACAACAAACTACATTCACTCAGTGGGTTCAGCCCAAATTCTTAAGCTCAAACAATGTTACCAAGGAACTCAATAGAGAAATCCCTGGGCTTAATGAAGGGTCTTGGCCTGAAACATCGATTGTTTATTTGAAGTTTGATGTTCAATGTTTGAAGTAAATTCATTATCAAAGTAAGTATATGTCACCATATAGTACACTGAGATTCATTTTCTTGCAGGTATTCACAGTTGAAGAAAGAAATTCAACAGAATCATTGAATAATACATGCAAAGACTGATAAACAACTAATGTGCAAACACCAATACATAAATAAATAAAACTGAGAACATAAGTTTAGAGTCTTTGAAAGTGGGAGCATAGGTTGTGTTCAGTGATCAGTTCAGTGTTGAGGTGAGTGAAATTATCCACACTGGCTCAGGAGCTGATGGTTGTAGGGTAATTGATACCCACACCCCATAGATGCTTCCTGACCTGCTAAATTCCTCCAGCATTTTGTGTGCGTTCCTCAAGGTAAGTATATAGAAACATATATGTACTTTGATAATAAACTTAATTGTAACTTTGAACTGTAATCGCTGAATAAAGCCCTAGGAGAAAGGAAAAAGGAGAAAGCACTTTTGGTAGGATTGAGAGGAGGCTGCAGCAGTGGATGGGGAGGACTGAAAAAGGATTATACAATAGTTGGGGCAATACTAAAGGCAGGCTGAATTAGTAGCAGGCTGTATCAGTGGATAGGACATTGAATATCGAACAGGGCCAGTGACCCATGACATTGAGCCACAATAATTACACAGGAATGCTGTAAGACCATAAGATATAGGAACAGAATTGGGCCATTTGGCCCATTGAGTCTGCTGCGGCATTTCATCATGGCTGATCCACTTTCCTCTCAGAGCCAGTCTCCTGCCTTCTCCCCAAACCTTCATGCCCTGGCCAATCAAGAATCTGACAAGCTTTGCCTTAAATATACCCAATGACCGGGCCTCCACAGCTGCCTGTGGCAATGAATTCCACAGATTCACCACTCTCTATGACTAAAGAAATTCCTCCTTATCTCTGTTCTAAATGGATGTCTCTATGTTCTGAGGCTGTGCCCTCTGTTCAGTGGTGGTGGTAGAGTTAGATACATTAGCGATGTTTAAGAAACTCTTAAGACAGGCACATAGATGATAGAAAGATGGAGGTCTACTGAGGTTAGATTATTCATAGAGTAAGTTAAAAGGTCAGCACAGTATCGTGGGCTAAAGGGATTGTACTGTGCTGCACTGTTCTATGTTCTATGTTCAACATGCCAAACTAAACAACCCTCTTCTGCATACATAATCTCTATATCTCCCCATTCTCTGCACATTCATGTGCCTGCCCAAGAAACTCTTAAACATCCCAATCATATCTGCTTCCACGCCACCCCAGGCACCACATTCCAGGCATCCACCACTCTCTATGTAACTAAAAAAAATCACCCTGCACATCTCCTTTGAACTTACCTCTTAAATACATCCCCTCTTAGGTATTTTGACCCTGATAGAACAGATACAGGCTAGTTAGTCTGCGTCACTCATAATCTTATAAACATCTATTGAGAGATAAAGACCTCCAAGAGGATCACAACCTTGTTATACCTCAATGACGTGGAAAGCTATGTCGGCTGGATTCAGGGCTTTATGCTTTGGGTCTTGTAGGGTCACTCGTGCCAAACAAGTCAAGGAGTAAAGGCAAGACTAAGAATGGGCCAGTGGTCCTCCAGGTTTTGGGGTTCAGTTGAGGGCTACCAACCCTGACAGGTTAAACAAAATTGTTACAGAAACAGCAATAGAGATGCAACATAAGTCAGGAGGTTATGTTGAAACTTTATAAAACTCTGGTTAGGCCATATCTGGAGCATTGCATAGAGATCTGATCACACCACTATTGGAAGAATGTTGAGGCTTTGGAGAGGGTGCAGAAGAGGTTTGCCAGGATGCTGCCTGGTTTAGAGGGCATGTGCTATCATGAGAGTTTGGATAAACTTTGGTTGTTCTTTCTGGAGTGCTGGAGGCTGAGGGAGATCTGATAGAGGTTTACAAGATTATGAGAGGCATAGATAGAGTGGAGAGAGAGTACCTGGTTCCCAGGATGAAAAGTCTGATACCAGAGGGCAGGCATTGAAGGTGAGAGGGGGGTAGGATCAAGGGAGATGTGAGGGATAAGTTTTTACTCAGAGAGTAGTGCTGGAATGTGCTGCCTGGTACGGTGGTAGAGGCAAATACATTAGAGGCTTTTAAGAGAAGTCTGGGTAGGCACATGGATGTGGGGAAGATGGAGGAATATGACCATGGTGTAGATAGGAGGGATTAGTGTTCGGATGTTTTTGATTTGCTGTTTAGCTGGTTTGGCACAACATTATGGGCCAATTGGCCTGTTTCTGAGTGAGACGGTATTCCTGAGTCTCCACCCGGGACTTGCATGACTGACGGTAGTGAAAACCGAGAGGAAGCTACTGACATGATGAAGAAAGCCCCAAGCATTGCCAGAAATGGGAGTACCTTCAATGCTGCCCTAAACACCAGCAGTGTCATAGGTAGTCAGTCAGAAAGTAAGAGAGATAGGAGAACTTTACATTTCTTGGGGCGAATGGCCTGTAGTGCAAGCTTCATTCAAATCTGATTCAGCAGAAAGTTTAAATACAGTGATTTTGAGTTAATAGTGCAGAAATGTTTGCTAGACTTGTGCTTTGCATTATGTCTGAGGGCAGAATAAGTGCAAGTCACTTAGCAAGAATGACACAACAGAAAGCAAGGAACAGAATGATTTTAAAAAAGGAACAAACTTTGTTACTCCAGCACTTGTGTCAAAGCTAGAGGGTTATTATTAACATAATTGACAGTGATTACAGCATCGCAACCTCAGGTCATGGCCATTAGATGCACCGTCTAACCAGCCCTGCTAAAATATCTCTGCTGATATGTTTCTCCACCTTGTCTGGTATTGTTGCACAGAGCACACTCCCAGGTCCCTTTGTTAACTGTGGCTCAGCACATACCAGACTGGCTTCGAGGTCATAAACACAAGAGATTCTGCAGATCCCGGAAATCCAGAGGAACACGCATAGAAAATGCTAGAGCAACTCAGCAGGTCGGGCTGCGTCTTTGGAGGGTCTCAGCCTGAAACATCGGCTATTTATTCCTCTTCATAGATGCTGCCTGACTTGCTGAGTTCTTCCAGCATTGTGGGTGTGTTGCTCAGGCCTCCACGTGAGAGGTTTAAGGTTTAAATTGCACTCCCGCAATATAGTCAACCATTCCAGTGAAGCACCGACAGGAAAGCTACACGACCCATGCAGAGACATCCTTTGGATAGTGAGGTATCCATGTCCATGGAGAAGGTCCAGAGCAGATTCACAAGAGTGCTCCTGGAATGAAAGGGTGAATGTACAAGGATCGTTTTCTGGCTCTGGGCTTGTATTCTCTTGAGTACAGGAGAATGAAGGGGAGCAGTGGGGATCTCATTGAAACCTACTAATACTGAAAGGCCTGAAGATTGGCTGTAGATAGGATTTTCCAGAAGTGGGAGAGTCTAGAATTCGAGGGCACAGCCTCAGAATAAAGGGACGTCCCTTTAGAAAAGAAATGGAAGGAAAATTTTTCAGGGTACTGAATCTGTGGAATATGTTGTCACAGAATTTTAACAGAGGCCAAGCCATTTGATGTATTTAAAGCAGAGATTGATAGGTCCTTGATTGGTAAGGGTTATGGGGCAAGGCAGGAGAAAAGGTTTGGGAAAACAGCCATAAGCAAATGGTGGAAGAGACTCAGAATCAGAACCAGAATCAAAATCAGAGTCAGAGTCACAGTCAGAATCAGGATCAGAATCAGAATGAGTCAGAATCAAAGTCAGAATCAGAATAAGGTTAATTTTATTTTGTTATTTCATTTGGAGATACAGTGCAAAGCAGGTCCTCTGGCCCAATGAGCCGTAATGCCCAGTAACCAAACTATTTAACACTAGTTTAATGACTAGTTAACCTACTAACTGGTACATTGTTGGAATGTGAAAGGAACCCGGAGCACCCGGAGGAAACACATGCGGTCACAGGGAGAACTACTTACCATTGGCATTAGAATTAAACTCCGAACTCTGACACCCTGAGCTGTAATAGCATCAGTGCTAAGCACTATACTGCTGGTGGCAGGGTGGAGATACGTCCGTACCAAAGGAGGAGTAAGGCACTCTTTCCCTCCGCTACCCTGTGGGTCACCCTTGCCCAAGGTGTAGCATCTGCTTAGCCCTGATTAGGGTCATGTGAAGCCAAGGGAGCAGGTGGTGGATGGCCGTATGAGCAGCTGGTGCAGATCACAAGTCCTGGTTATGTGACCACTGACATCAGGCAGACAATCTCTGAAGAGTATCGATAATGGCTAGGGTCACCTGACTTGTAAAGACACTGCCCAGAAGAAGGCAACCGCAAACCACTTCTGTAGAAAAATTTGCCAAGAACAATCATGGTCATGGACAGAGCAACAGCGTGAAAGGGGTCTTCCCCTCAGGCAGTGATCCCTTGCTCGGTAGACAGAATAAAGACAGATGAAAGACAATGATTGCCCACTTCAAAGGACACATAATGGTGATAATAACCACTATGCTACCATAATATCGATTATGGTGACCTATTTCTGCTCCTAGGTCTTAAGGCCTTTTACCCAGAGATCTCCATCACAGAGACGAGAATGCTGCAGAAAGGTCAGGCCTGGTGCACGTCAAATATAAACAATTTGGTGGTGGAAAGAAAACCTAATGACGAAAGGAAACCACATCGGTCAGGACGGAAAAGCCCAAGCAGTGAACTGTAGGTGGTAACCTGTGCTGCTTTCCACAGTGCAGTGTTGTATACACAAACTCTGTCAGCGAGCACCCTCAGTGGAAATAATGCTGGCATGAAAGAAATGAAGCTATGTGGAATCCATGGAATCTGAACCCATGTTGTCACGACAATGGAGAATGAAGGCAACCTTTTTATCAGCTCGTTAACAGGCCCTCTCAGCCCAACGAACCCATGCCACACAATGACACCCATGCCACCAAATTAGCCTACTAACCCGCACATCCTTGGAAGGTGGGAGGATATTGGAGCACCTGGTGAAAACCCACGTGGGGAGAACGTCCAAACACCTCACTGACAGTGGCGGCAATTCAACCCAGGTCGCTGGCATTGTAAAGGTGTTACTATGCCTCCCCTGGACCTTATAGAATTGTTCAAAATTATGAGAGGTGTAGATAAGGTAGATGGTAACAGTCTTTTCCCCAGGGTAAGGGAGTCTGAAACGGGGGGGGGGCAGGGGAACATAGGTTCAATTAAGTTCAAAGTTTCAGAAATTTATTATCAAACTACATATATGTTATCATATACTTCCTTGAGATTTTTTGCAGATATACAGAGAGAAAAAAATAACTACAATAGAATCGACAGAACGCTATACACAAGCCACCAAGAGTGGCATGCGACGTGCAAAAGAAGACAGACTCTGCAAAAACTGGAAAAAAATACTGAGAACTTGAGTTTTAAAGAGTCCTCGAGAGTGAGCCTATAAGTCATAGAGTTGTGGTGAGTGAAGTTATCCACCTTGGTTCAGGAGCCTGATGGTTAACGGGCAATAATTGTTCCTGGACCTGTGTGTGTGGGACCTGAGACTGCTGGACCTCCTTCCTGCTGGTAGAATTGAGAAGGTTTTGGATGGGAGGGGAAGACTTAAAATGAATCTGAGTGGCAACTTTGAACTCAAGGAAGTCTGCAGAAGCTAGAAATGCAGAGATTCACACACAAAACACTGGAGGAATTCAGCAGGTCAGGCAGCATCTATAGAGAGGAATAAACAGTCGATGTTTCGGGCCGAGACCCTTCTTCAGGACAGCAGCTGGTAAGTACCAAACTGCTAATGAAATGGAGTAACCCAGCCAAAAAAAAAGCAGGTCAATAACTTCGCAGCAAGCGCTGGCCTCTTCGTGACCTCGTTGTTTCCTCCCCCCTCCCCTCTCTCAATGTACAGGTGGTAATTGTGGTTGATATTCCTGGTTATCAGTTTGCCATCTCTAGACTACTGAACTCTCACTGCACCTAAACTGCGGTCACATTTTTTTAACGTGCGTATGCTATATTGACTTATCTAATCTGGAGCAGCATTATGTAAATAAAACAAACAAGCTTTCAGAGGAACCCTGCTCACTTCGATAATCTAATCTGCTCGTCCCGCTGACAAGCAGCTGAAATGAATATGCGAGCAGGCAGTCGTGTCTGCATCCGTCGTGTGGGGTCGTGGGGCAGGTGGGCGCATGAGATCCAGAATCAGGATGCAGGGTGACGTCAGGCATTCCAGTCCAATCGATGATCGGTTTGTCCAGATACACAGGGAGTTTGGGCGCCAGTGGTGTAATGGCAGCAGGTTAAATTCAGTTAAATGTACAGACTCCTAATGAACAAGCGGCAGGAATTAAGCCCCAATCGTCCAGTCATTGGTGCTGTAAAGCTAATTGCTACACCACCATGCCACCAGAAGGCACTGAAATAATTAAGTCTTCAGTTAGTTAGCAGACCTGAGTCCTCGAACCTTGAGGTACATAGAAGATAGAATATTACAGCACAGTACAATCCTTTCGGCCCACAATATTTTAATCTAAAATATTTAATCTGATCTTTTAATCTAACCCTTCCCTCCCACATAACACTCCATTTTTCCATCATCCATGTACTTATCTAAGAGTCTCCTAAATGTCCCTAATGTTAGATCTTAGATCACACTTGTGTTTAGTTCTGGTTAGCTCATTATAGGAAGGATGAGAAAACTTTAGAGAGGGCGCAGAGGAGATTTACCAGGATGCTGCCTGGATTGGAGAGTGTGTCTTATGAGGATAGTTTGAGTGAGCCAGGGCTTTTCTCTTTGGAGTGAAGGAGGATAAGAGGTGACTTGATAGAGGTGAACAAGATGATAAGGCATAGACTGAGCTCCCTTCGTGAGGATTACTGGGGTATTCGGGACTGAGAAGTGTGTGGAAGGTGAACCTTGATGCACATCCCTTTACCCTGAGCCCCAGGGTCCTGAACTCACTGCACTTGGCCTGTGAATGCCCACATCTCACTACAGCTATGGACAGCCAGAAGCTTTTTTTACCCCCCAGGGCAGAAATGGCTAATAAAGGGGGCATTATTTTAAAGTGTTTGGAAGAAACTATGGGTGGGGGTGTCAGCAGTACATTCTATACACAGAGCGTGGAATGCGCTGCCAGAAGTGGTGTTACATTAGAGGCAGATACATTAAAGGCATTTAAGAAATTCTTAGATAGGGACATGGATGATAGAAAAAAATAGAGAGCGTTGTAAAAGGGAAGGGTTAGAGTGATCTTAGAGTAGATTAAAAGGCCGGCACAACATTGTGGGATGAAGGGCTTGTTCTATGTTCTATAGGGAAGGGCATGGTTGAGGGTCTTGGTAGATGTTTCCAATAATGGGAGAGTCTAGGACTAGAGGGTACAGCCTCAAAATACAAGGACATCTACTTAGAACAGAGATGAGGAGGAATTTCTTTAGCCAGAGGATGGTGCATCTGTGGAATTCATTGCCACAGATGTCTGTGCAGGCCAAGTCACTGGGCATATTTAAAGCGAAGGTTAATGGGTTCTTGATTAGTCAGAGAGAAGGCAGGAGAATGGGGCTGATAAGGATAACAAATCAGCCATAATGGAATAGAAGAACTGACTTGATGGGCTAATACTGCTCCTCTGCCTTACGGTCTTTTGGCAGCACGAGAGCTGAGTCCAGGCCAGAACCACAGGTGTTGGTGGTCTTGGAGAAGGTTTCCTATTAGACATCAAGGCTGATTTGCGTTCAGACAGCAGTTAAGAGTGATGGCGTCAGTGGTGTAGAGGTATTCCAACCTACTGCGCACTTCCCAGAAATTTGTCTCATTCCTATAAGTACTGAAATACTTCAACACATAAAGCAGTGCTTTGATCTGCTTGTCAACACCCGCATAAGGACAGTCAGTTCCTTTCCAATCCCTCAGACCCTTGGCAACGATTGCCAGGGTCACATCACCCTCCGTCATTTCTCATTCCTTCAGGAGGGAGCAATGGAAACATGGCACCAAAACGCTGAAGAATTCAGACAGGGTACATGCGAGGACGTCACCTCTGGAACTGCAACCAAGTCTGAGACAGGGGACATCAGAGAAGGGAGAAGCCTGGAAGGCAGGGAAGGGAGAGAGGGAATACAGAGAGGAAAATAAAAGTCCTAAACAAAAGATATTCTGCAGACGCTGGAAATCTTCAGCAACCCACACAAAGTCACATGTACATTGAACCATACAACGAAATGCATTATTTACATCGCATCAAGTCAGTGAGCACTGTGCTGGGCAGTCCACAAGTGTCACCACGCTTCCAGCACCAGCATAGCGTGCCCACAACTCATTGACCCTAACCCGTATGTCCTTAGTGTGTGGGAGGAAAATTGCAGCTCCATCTATATACTCACCACTCTCTGTATAAGACCATAAGACATACTGTAGCAGCAGAATTAGACCATTCAGCCCATCGAGTCTGTTCCACCATTCGACCGCGCCTGACTTGGATCATGAATCATGCCCCTCAAGTTCTTATTAAATCTTTGCCCTCTAACCGTAAACTACATCTTCTACTTCTTGATTGCCCTACTCTGGGAAAAAGACTGGGTGCATTCACCTAGGAATCCTCCTTGTGAGTTAATATACCAATATATATTCAGCTCATATTCTCCAATGCCCTAATGAGTAAAGTCCTAGTCTTCCCAACCTCTCCCTATAACACAATCTCTTGAGTCCTGGCTAAATCAATGTAGATTTTTTTTTTACACTCTCTCCAGTCTGATAAATCTTCTCTATACCAGGGCGTTGAACATCAGGATGTCAATTGGCGTCGCTAACTGACGTCCTGAGCAACTAATGTCTTGAACAAGTAGCATCTATATTAAATGCCCTGATGCCTTCTTCAGTACCCTGAAGGGAAATGAGAAAAATAAGCTCAACATAAGGCTGCCTCTGCAACTTACTGCTATAAAAGTGGAGAAGCAAGGAGCCGTCACCACACCCAGAGGAGACTTGGTTGAGCACACAAGTCAGCAATGATCCACGAAGTGGGAAATGGAATAGCCTTTTTCAGATGGTTGGGCTGAAAAGCCGATTGTGCTCTTCCAAGATGCTGGATGATTAATGCCAAAAGAATCCTCTCATGAGGAGTGCATTAGAGATGTGAGATGTTGGGTCATAAAAATCAGAGAAGCTGGGAACTTAGAAGCTGCCAGGGATGTCAAGTCTCCACCTAACTGGCCAACTACATGGTAGATGGATGATGGAAACTGATGACCAATTCATGCCAGGAATTCTGCTGAGAAAATATGCAGAATGGCTTTGATAGCTCACTCCACACTCTCACCAATAAGTTTTCCCTCATGTACCCCTTAAATATTTCACTTTTTACCCTTAAACCATGACCTCTAGTTGTAGTCCCACTCAACCTCAGTGGAGAAAGCCTGTTTGCATTTACCCTATCTATACCTGACATAATCTCAAAGTTCAAAGTAAATTTATTATCAAAGTACATATATGTCACCATATCCAATCCTGAGATTCATTTTCTTGTGGGCATACTCAATAATTATATAGAATAAAAAGTGTAACAGAATAAATGAAACTTGGGCATTCAACCAGAGTGCAGGAGACACCTGGCTGAGCAAAGTGTAGTACAGCCTGGATTACATAGACTCTAGAGATTCTGCAGATGCTGGAAATCCAGAGCAACATTTAGAAAATTGTGGAGGAACTCTGCAGATCAGGCAGCATCTATGGAGGGGAGTAAACAGACAAGGTTTCTGGCCAAGATCCTTCATCAGGGCCCACTCCATACATACTGCCTGATCTGCTTAGTTCCTCCAGCATTTTACTCTGGATTATATAGTTATGGACTAGGAATCCAAAGGCATGGATGGAAGCTTGGGAGACAAAAGAGCTGATCCCAGTAATGAAGACTATAGAACTACAGGGTTGCTAAGAATCTTGAAAGTTCAAATTAAAATTTATAATCAAAGTACGTACATGTTACTATATACTACCTTGAAATTCATATTCCTGCAGGCATTTAAAGGAAAAAAAAGAAATGCAATAGAATTTATGATGAACTATACATAAATAAAGATTGACCAACAGTCAACATACAACAGAAGACAAAATTCTTGTGCAGTTCTTCATAAATTATATTGTATTTCTTTATTTTCATTTTTTAAACTTTCTTTTTCATTATTTTCTTTATAGTTTTATTTCCTCATCTGATTTACTGATGTAGTTGAAGGGTGGCATGGTAGCGTAGTAGTTAGTGTAATGTTTTACGGCATCAATGATTGGAAGATCAGAGTTCAATTCCCGCTGCTGCCTGTAAGGAGTTTGTGCATTCTGCCTGTGAACGCATGGATTTCCGCTGGGTGTTCTAGTTTCCTCTCACATTCTAAAAGACAGATGGGTTAGGGTTAGTAAATGGTGGGCTAGCTACGGTGGCACTGGAATCGTGGGGGCACTTGTGGACTGTCCCAGCATATCCTCGAACTGTGTTGGCCATTGATCCACTGTATGTTTCCATGTGCATGTGACAAATAAAGCTAATCTTAAATCTCATTTGTCAGGGGTGAGGATCTGAAATTGCTGTGTGTCTACATTCTCACAGCAAAGTGGCTGGAGCTTGACTTCATCCTAAAATGGCCCAGCAAGGCCGGTCCAAGGACTGTTGGAGATGTACAACAAATGAAGGATTTGCCAGCAATAATCATATATTGTAAATTAATAAAACAGCATAAAGTGGGCATCTTGCTCTTTAACGCTTATTACCACTGAGCTACAAGCCAAGTACTCTTATCCATGCAACACACACAAAATGCTGGAGGAACTCAGCAGGCCAGGCCACAATTATGGAAAAGAGAACAACAGACGTTTTCGAGCTGAGACCCGGCCTCTTACTGCTTCTCTCTTGCCTATCACCTCCCCCTGAGTCCCCTCCATCCCTTTACCCTATGGTCCACACAGCTCTCCTACCAGATTCCTTCTTCTCCAGCCCTTCATCTTTCCCACCCACCTGGCTTCACCTATTGCCTTCTAGTTAATTTCCTTCCTCTCCCCCCTACTTTTTTATTCTGGCACCTTCCCCTTCCTTTCCAGTCCTGATGAAGGGTCTTGGCCTGAAACGTTGACAATCTATTCATTTACATAGATGCTGCCTGACCTGCTGAGCTCCTCCAGCATATCATGTGCATTGCTTTGGATCTCCAGCATTTGCAGAATCTCTTCTGTTTATTCTTATTTCTGTTTCCCAACAACCTTCCTATTTTAATCAATATAGACTACAATATCCTAGCTATACGTATATGTGCCTAAGACTTTTGCACAGTACTGCACAAAACTGAAATTACAGTATTTGACACTGAGGTAAACAAAAATTAAGTGTTAACAAAGAGTATTGTAATTAGACTGTCGTGTTAATGTTATCAGAATGATTGATGAAGGCCGATGGCTCTGGATTTGACAGGGTGTACAGAAACAGACCATTCCACCAAACAGCTCTGTGGCATAGCACATGCCTCGTACTGCCCTCAGGCCCACTTTATCGGCCGGTGTTATCTTCCACTTATTTCTCCATGGCACGGTCTCCTTAAATGCATGCTAAATTATCTGCAGAACAGTCCACAGATGGTGAAGTTCCACAAATAATTGTACTTCAATCCTGCACGTGCTGCCCACAGCAACTGACCTGATGTAGCTCAAACCCTACACACGCATCCCAGAGTTGAGCACAGAGCTATTGAGTCACAGAGAAAGACAGCAGAAATAGAGGCCCTTCGGCCCAGCCAGTCCATGCCAGCCATGTTGTCCATCAAGCTGGTTCAAATCTTCTGCATTTGGTCCACATCCCTCCAAACCCTGCCACTACCTATCTGAGTGGTACCTGCCTTCATCACTTCTTCTGGCAGCTCACTTATTATCATTTATTTTGTTTTGTTTTATCTCGAGGTACAGCTCGGTCCAACAAGTCTGTGCTGCCTGATTACACCCATGTGACCAATTAACCCATATGTCTTTGGGCCGTGGGAGGAAACCAGAGCACCCGGAGGAAAACCCATGAGGTCACGAGGAGAATGCACAGACTCCTCACCGGCAGCAGCAGGAAATGAAACTGGATCGCTGGGTCTGTAATGCTAACCGCTACATTACCATGCCGCACAATTTCCTTAAAACCCCCTGATGAAAAGTTGTCCCTCGGGTTCCTTTCAAAGCTTTTCCCTGTCACCCTAAGCCTAGTTTTACACTCACCAATCCTGGGGAAAGTCTGTTACCATCCACTTATTGATGCCTCTCAAAATTTTAAACTCCTGCATGAGATTGCCTGTCATTTTCCACATTTCCCTCTCAGCCCCAATCTCCTGCCTTCTCCCCTTATCCCTTCATGTTAGGAGTAATCAAGAATCTATCAATCTCCACCTTAAGCATACCCAATGACCCAATGACCTGTCCTCCACAGTCGTCTGTGACAACAAATTCCAGAGATTCACCACTCTCTGGCTAAAGAAGTTCCTTCTCATCTCCTGTCTAACTGGATGGCCCTCTACTCTGATCATAGACTCCCCCACTATAGGAAGCATCCTCTCCACGTCCACTCTATCAAGGCTCCAAGTGTAGCCTCATAAATCATTTATGAAATGAGGAAAATTACAGCTAGGGTGCCTAAGACTTTTGCACAGTACGATAGTAATTTTATGTATTGCTCCAACCAAAAAAAAACAAATTTCATAACATATGTGAGTGATGATTCTGATCTGGGTCTCTATTGTGGACTGAGAGTGAGAAGGGGGCAGGGAGAGGGGAATCATGGTTGGGAAAAGGAAAAGGGAGAGGGAAATGAGTGGAAAGCACAAGAGAGACATCCTGTAATGATCAATAAACCAATTGCTTGGAATCAAATGACCTTACCTGGTGTCCCAGTGCTGGGCGTGTCTGCACCCATGTCATCCCTCTGCCCTGGCACCCCTTCTCTGTCACGCCCTCTTGCGGTGCTCCACTCTCACCATTCCCAAAATCCTTTGCTTCCAGCAGATTTACAGACTTGCTCTCCCCTCCATGTTGACAAGTGCAGTACCTTGCAAAAACCTTAGAAATCCTATATATATATATATATACACGTGTGTGTGCCTAACACTTTTGCACAGTACCGTAAATTTGCTGCTTTTCATGTTGAGGTGAAATGGAGAGTCCACCAAGACCAATGCTTCGGATTAGAGACTTATACACCAGGCAAAACATGGCCATGCTGACCAAAATGACTATTTATCCCATGTTTGGCCCAGCGGCCTCAAAGTTCAAAGTAAATTTATTATCAAGGTATATATATGTCACCAGGTCCTACCCTAAGATTCATTTTCTTGCACAAATTCACAGTAGAGCAAAGAGGTACGGTAGAATCAATAAAACACTACACGCTACAAAATGAATTAACAACAAAATTGTGGTAGTACAAAAAGAAGCGTGTAATAATAATCATAATTGTTAGATTTGGAGAACTCTTCCTGGAAACAGAGGGGCTCAATGTGGCAATACAGGACCAGGTGGTTAACACCAAAAATACATAATAAAAGATCAACAAACTCAAGACAATAAATGCAGAAAATGCCAAGAGAAATTAGAAACAATCCAACACATTACAGGATCCTGCAGTAGTTTAACTCAATCAGGCACAATCAAGTGGCAAATGGCAAATACCATTCACCAAAACCTTGCTTTAAAATACAAACTCATGAAAGATACCATTCCTTACTATAATTACAAGCCTGATCCAGTTTTAGAGACAGTCAAACAAATTGTGTTACAACTGATCCATTATTAGATAGGATAATCCATAATAACCGTCCAGATATAATATTACAGGATAAACAAGAACAACTTACTTAATAGATAGCCATTCCAATTACACACAATGTGGAGAAATCAATGAGTGAAAACACCAGAAATATGGTGAATTAACAGAGGATATTGAACAACTTTGGAACATGAACAAGTTAGACAATGTTCCGATAGTAACAACTACAACTGGTATCATCCCAAAGTTACTACATAATATCACTAAACAATTAGGCCTGATTATGTAAATCATCAGAAAGCTACAATACTGAACGCCAGTAGAATAGTCCAGAAGTTCCTAGCAATTGACAAATAAGCATGCTTGGCTATGCTGGTACCTCAGGTTTTACCAGCTTGAGCTGAGAAAAATTTTAAAAATACAATAATTAATTAATTAAGAAAGAAAGACAGAAGGAAAGAAAGAAAAAAATACTGAGAACAAATGTTGTAGAGTCCTTAAAAGAAAGTCACCGGTTGTGTTCAGTGATCAGTATAGCATTGTGGTCCCCTTCCTGAACCTGGTGATGTTGAACCTCAGGCTCCTTCTCAATGGCAGCAGCAACAAGAGAGCACAGCCTGGATGGCCTCTCCACATATCTGTCCAAGTGCCTTTTAAGTGTCCTTAACCAAAATCAAAGTAAATTCATTATCTCAGTACATACAGTAAATGTCCCTGTACACTGCCTTGAGATTCAGTTTCTTGCAGGCCTCTACAGGAAAATAAAGAAATATGAGAAACTATCCGTAAAAACCACTGACAAACAACTATTGTGTAAAAGAATGCAAATCGTGCAACTAATAATAACAAAAGTCAGTAAGTAATATTGAGAACGAGTTGTAGAGTCCTTGACAGCCAATCCATAGGTTGTGGAATTAGTTTAGTGTTGAGGTGAGTGAAGTTATCCACATTGATTCAGGAGCCTGACAGTTGTAGGGTAATAAATGAACCTTGATCTGCTTCTGTACCTCCTGCCTGAGGGTAATAGCGAGAAGAGAGCAAGGCTTGGATGATGGGGGTCATTGCTGCTTTCTTGTGGCAGTGCTCCTTGCCTCAATCACTTCCTATGGCAGCTTATTCCATAAATGTACCATCCTCTGCGTGAAGAAGTTACCACTCAGGTCTGTATTAAATCTCTCCCCTCTCACCCTAAGCAAATCTGCTCCACTTCCTGTTTCCCCAGCTCTGGAAAAAGACTGTGTGGATTAACTCTATCATGATTTTACCCACTTCTCCAAGATCACTCCACATTCTTCTACATCCTAATAAAGAAGGTCCTTGGCTGCTCAACCTTTCTCTGTAATTCAAATCCTGACAACGCCCTTGTAAGATCTGCTCTGCACTCTTTACAGCTTAATGGCATCTTTCCTATAGCAGGGCAACCAAAACTGAACACTATATTCCAAATATAGCCTCACTGATGTCTTAAAGAGATAAAGATAAGCTTTATTTGTCACATGTATGTCAAAACATTGAAATATACAGTGAAATGTGTCGTTTGCAGCACATCCAGCAACAAACATAGCATGCCTGCAACTTGCTCACTCTAACCTGTATGTCTTTAGAATGTGGGAGGAAGCTGGAGCACCCAGTGATCACACATAAAACTTACAAACTCCTTACAGAAAGAATTCAACCCCCCGATCTCTGGCACTGCAAAGCTTTATGCTAATTCCTATGCTACCATGCTGTTTTCTACATCTCAACTTTTCATGTGGCTTGGACGTACAGAGCATAAATTCCAAATATGCCAGTGACAATTACCTCTTAGGATGAAGATAACGGGCCAAGAACTGATAGACAGGGGGCAAGTGAAACTTAGAGCTGAGATAAGTGAAGTGCTGAATTTTAGCAGGATGGAGAGTATAGAGGGCAAGGTTCTAAAAAGAGGACAAGTATATAGAGATCTAGTGGTAAATGACAATAGTTTATTGAAAGTAGTTAGCCCGATTGAGAAACTTATTAAAAAGGCTTCAGAATCAGAAACAAGTTTATTATGAATGTTTGGCCATTTCCTGGTGACCAAATATTTAAATTCCATTTCCCATTCTCATTCTGACATGTCAATCCACAACCTCCTCTGGTGTCAAGATGACGCTACCCCGAGGATGGAGGAGCAGCAGCTTATATTCCATCTGGGCAACCTCCAACCTGATTTCATGAATATCAATTTTTTCTTCCAGTAAAAACAATTTCCTCCCCCCCCCCCAACCCCTTTCTTCTTCTATTCCCACTCTGGCCTCTTACCTCTTTTCACCTGCCTATCACCTCCCCTTAGGTCTCCTCCTCCTTCCCTTTCTTTAATGGTCCACTCACTTCTCCTTGTTCTCCAGCCCCTTATCTTTCCTATCTCTCCACCCCTCCGGTTTCATCTATCACTAGCTGTCTTCCTTCCCCTCCCCCACCTTTTATTCCAGAATCTAACCCTTAGAAATAAGAAATATATTTTTAAAAAGTTATGCAAAAGAGCAAAATAGTGAGGTAGTGTTCATGGGTTCATTGCCTATTCAGAAATCTTATGGCAGAGAGAAATGATCTAATCCTAAAACATAGTGTGTGGGTCCTCAGGCTCCGTGCCTCCTCCCTGATGGCAATAGTAAGAAGACTGCCTGCCTTGGGTGGTGACAGTCATTAATGATGGATGCCACCTTCTTGAGGCATCGCCTATTGAAGATGTCCTTGGTAGAAGGGCGGTTAGTGCCAATTATGTAGTTGGCTAAGTTTATAGACCTATACGGTGCGGAAACAGTCCCTCAGCTTAACCGGCCCATGTCGATCAAGATTCCCACTTGCCTGCATTTGACCCATATCCTCCTGAACCTTCCCTATCCACAGACCTTTCCCAGTTAACTTTTAAATATTATAAATGTACCCACCTTAACTACTTCCTTTGGTAGCTCAGTCGATACACTGACCACCCTTTGGATGAAAAGTAGTCCTGGCAGTGTGCAGAAGAGTTTTACTGGATGCATCTTGGTCAAACTCTTCTACACACGGGGATAAAGAGAGGACAGGCCAAGGTTTCTCAACCTTTTTTATGCCATGGACCAATAACATTCAGCAAGGGGTCCCATATACCCCATGTTGGGAACCCCTGGGTTATACAAATCTGGGCTGTTTCTTGGGAGCAACAGAGGCTGAGGAGAGACCTGACAAGATAAAATTATGAGTGTTGTTCCCCTTGGAATAGGGGAGGTTTGGAAGAAGATTTAATAAAGCCATTCAAAAACACAATAGACTGATGGTGCAAACAGTAAGAAACTATTCTCCGCATTGGCGGAGAGGTCAAGCAGCATCCATCATCAAGGACTCCCAACATCCAGGCCATGCTCTCGTCTCACTACAGCCATTGGGAAAGGAGGAACAGAAGCCTCTGGTCCCACACCACCAGGTTCAGGATCAGTTATTACGCTACAATCATCAGGCTCCTGAACACGGTTGGGTAACTTCACTCATCTCAACTCTGAACTGATTTCACAACCTTTGGGCTCACTTTCAAGGACTCTACAACTCATGTTGTCAGTATTATTTATTTATTTAGTTCTCTGTCTATCTATTGATCTATTTATCTATTCCTCTGCATTATTTGTCTCCTTTTGCACATTGGTTATCTGTCAGCCTTTCTTTATATGTAATTTTCATAAATTCTATTGTATGTTTTATTCTCCTGTAAATGCCTGCAGGAAAATGAATCTCAAGGTAGTAGATATTAACATACATATTTTGATAATAAATTTAATTTGACTTTGACTTCAAAGGAAAATAAAAGCAGAAAGTGCTGAGAATAAAAATGCATCAGTCAGATGTGCATTTCCAGGAATTCCTGTTGTCAGTTTTCCATGGTTTGTGTGTGCGTGTTTTTTTTTAACTTTCTGACAGATTAAGGCAGAACTGAGAGTGAACTAAGAAAAACATCTTTTAAAATATTAAATTAACCCTTCTGCCGGCATATGATCCATATCCCTCCATTCCTTCAACATTCTTATGCCTATCTAAAAGTCTCTGGAACACCACCATCATATCAACTTTCACTACCATCCCTGGAAGCCCATTCGAGACACATGCCACACCCTGTATAAGTAAAACTGCTCTGCACATTCCTTTAAATTTTCCTCCTCTCATCTTGAATACAAGCTCTTTGGTGTTCAATATTTTGCTCCTGGGAAAGAGATCTCACATAATTCTATATACTACTACAGGTTTTCTCTGATTCTGTGTTCAGTTCTGGTCGTCTCATGGTAGGAAGGATGTGGAAGCTTTAAAGGAGATTTACCTGGATCAGGGAGCATGTCTTATGAGGAGAGACTGAGCGAGCAAGGGCTTTTCTCTTCAGAGTGTGGAAGAATGAGAGGTGACTTGCAGAGGTGTATAAAATTATGAGGCATTGATTGAATAGACAACCAACATGTTTAGTCCCAGGATGGAAATGGGTAATATGAGAGGACATAACTCGAAGGTGATGGAGGAAAGTTTAGTGGAGATGTCAGAGGTAGACTTATCACACAGAGAATGGTGGATGTGCCAGGGGTGGTAGTAGATGAAGAAATAACAAGCACACAGGTGACTGAAAAGTGGAGAGCTCTACAGGAGGGTGGGTGGCAGAGTGGAGATACGTCTCTACCAAAGGAGATGTAGTGTGCTCCTTCCCTCTGCTAGCCTGCAGGTTACCCTGGGGCAAGGTGTAGCACCTGCTTAGCCTCCCCAGTCAGGATCACATGAAGACATGGGAGCAGGTGATGGATGGTCGTATGAGCAGCTTGAGCATATCACAAATACTGGTTATGTGACCACTGACGCCAGGCAGACAATCTCTGAAGAGTATTGGTAATGGCTGGGGTTGCCCATCTTGCAAAGACACTGCCCAGAAGAAGGCAATGACAAACCGCTTCTGTAGAAAACTTTGCCAAGAACAATCACGACCATGGAAAGACCATGATTGCCCACGTGATATGACACGGCACATTACGAACGAACGACATGAGAGGAAAACATTAGATTAACTGTGGAGTAGGCTACAAGGTCAGCGCATCATCTTGGGCTGAAAAGCCTGTACTGTGCTGAGGTGTTCTATGTTCTCCAGGGTGGCACAGCATAACACTATCACAACGCCAGCGACCCTGGTTCAATTCCCATCGGTGTCTGTAATGAGTTTATACTTTCTTCTTGTCACTGCCTGGTTTTCCTCCAGGTGCTCTGGTTTCCTCCCACATTCCAAAGACGTATGAGTTAGTAGATTAATTGGTCACATGGGTGTAATTGGGCGGATGCGGGCTCATTGGGCAAGAGGGGTGTGTAATGGTGCTGTATTGCTAAATAAAAATATATCTGGTGAACCGGAGAAAATAATGCAAGCTTGTTCACCCTCTCCTTATAGCACATGCCTTCTAATCCAGGAAGCAATCTGGTGAACCCCTTCTGCCTCCTTTACTTGTTTCGCGTACAGTAAATGGTTAATTTTAGAGAAAATGTACAATTAAATATTACATCTAAAGGAATCAGGATATTTACCTGACAGGAAGGAATCTACCGAGTTTTGGTGAGAGGGCAGAGTGAGCCACTGGTTTGCTCTTGGACACAACCAGTTCAAACCTGATAAGTTCAATAAACAATCTCTTTCTGCACTGAAATTACTTACTGATTCTGGTTTCTCAGCCTTACAGGACAGTGGAATGCTCAGTCACTGAGTATGCTTAGAAAACAATGGCATGCAAAAAGTTACAGGAACTCAGTGGGTCAGTCAGCATCTCACGGAAGGAAATCGGCAGTCAACGTTTCAGGCCCAGACCCATCCTCTGGGTGTAAAGATAGAGGGAGAGACAGCCAGAATAAAGAGGTAGAGAGAAGCAGTGCAGCACGAGCTGGCAGGCAATTAGTGGAAACAAGCTGGATGAACTCAGCAGGCCGGGCAGCATCCGTTGAAATGAGCAGTCAACGTTTCGGGCCAAAACAAACAAGTTCATCCAGCTTGTTTGTATGTGTTGATTTGGCCACAGCATCTGCAGTGTGCTTCATGCTTAGTAGGCGATTAGTGGATCCAGGTGAGGGAGGGGCAATGGGCAGATGAGGAGGTAGGGGTTGGAAATGGTTTCAGAAGCTGGGTGGTGATAGGTGAATCCAGGTGAGAGAGGGGTGATGAGCAGATGTGGTGGGAAGGTGGGGAAGTAGAAATAGAACCAGAAGCTGGGAGCTAGCAGGTGAGGGAGAGGAGATAAGCAGATGTGAGATGGGGTTTTGCAAGAATGAAAATGGTTTCAGAATCTGGGAGGTGATAGGTGGATTCAGGTGAGGGAGGGGTGACAGGCCGATGTGGAGGTGGGGGTGGAAATGGTTTCAGAA
Source organism: Hypanus sabinus (assembly GCF_030144855.1). Classification (NCBI taxonomy): domain Eukaryota; kingdom Metazoa; phylum Chordata; class Chondrichthyes; order Myliobatiformes; family Dasyatidae; genus Hypanus; species Hypanus sabinus. The sequence continues at coordinate 187,477,382 of NC_082708.1, read as the reverse complement.
GATGGGAGGAGATAGGTGGATCCAGGTGAGAATAGGATGTGATAGGTGGATGTGAGAAGGGTGGGGGAGAGTGAAATAGGGTCACAAGCTGGGAGGTGTTAAGGTGGAAGTAGCAAAGGGCTGAAGACAATGAAATCTGATGGACAGAAAAGTGGAGCTCGAAGGAGGGAAGAAGGTATGAGGAGAGATGTATCTCTAGTTAAATACATTTAGGAACCAAAGGAATTGAGGGAAATGGGAACACAAAGAGGGCAAGCTGAAATATCTGTTTCATTTATTTCCTCTTCTTACGACCTTAAATAATCATTTGTAATGTTAATCCTAAATCTACAGATGATAAGCAGCCACCATATCTTAAACAATGCTACATCTGTTTCTTAAACTCTATGTATAGTTTGTCAAGTTGATAATCACCCCCATCTCAAAAAGCATGTGCAATGCAGCCGCAAAAATTCATTGAAGCAGCCTTCCTGTTTACACCAACGGGGCTGAGGTCGAGAGGTTTGAACACTTTAAGTTTGTAGGAGTGAATATCACCAGTAAGTTGTCCTGGTCCAGATTCAGGGATGCCACAGACAAGAAAGCTTACCAACACCTCTACTTCTTCAAAAGGCTAAAGAAGTTGGGCATGTCCCCATGGATCCTCACCAACTGGTGTCAATGCACCAGAGAAAACATTTGATCTGGATGCATCACAGCTAGGTGCGACAACTGCTTTGGCCAGGACCACAAGGAACCACAGAGAGTTCTGGACACAGCTCAGCACAGCACGGAAACCAACCCCTCCCTACACTGACACTGCATACACTCCTCACTGACTCTGGAAAGAACCAAGCATAATCAAAGACCCTTTCCTACCCAGACATTCTCTCTTCTCCCCCCACTCCCATCACGCAGAACATACAAAAACCTAAAGGCATGTAACTCCGCTGTGAAAGGAGGAGGGTTGGGCATGGGGCGAGCAACCCCATCCTGTAAAGAAAAACAGAGGTACAGAAACACCACCAGAAGCTCCAAAGATGTCACCCTGGAGAGGAAAGATCTTTGCCTGGAGGACAAATGAGGCTTGGAAGTTGTGTGGTGAAAGTGGAAGTCACAGGGATGATCGACCTTCAGCACCAGAACATGGATTCTGGTGAGCTACTGGAAGGAGAAGGAGAAGGAGGTGGAGGAGGAGGAGGAGGAGAGGGAGAGGGAGGAGGAGGAAAAGAAGAAGAAGACGACAAAGACGCATGCCACCAGTATCAAGGTCAGCATCTAATTTGCTGTTAAGACAATGGAATGGTTCGCTACTACGATAAGACAGACTTTTCACCCCATAGTTTACCTTGTTATCGCCTTGCTTCTTATTGTCTGTCTGCACTGCATTTTCCCTATAACTTTACACTAAGAAAATGATTAGCTTTATTTGTCACATGTACATCGAAACATACAGTAAAATGCATAATTTACATCAAATCAAAGCAGCCCGTAAGTATCACCATGCTTCTGGTGCAACATAGCATGTCCACAACTCAGTAACTCTGGCCCATTACGTCTTTGGAATGTGGGAGGAAACTGGAGCACCTGGAGGAAACTCACATGGTCTCATTAAGCCAAAAGGGCCTGTTACCATGCTGTATCTCTAAAGATTGAAAAAAAAAACAAGGTTTTGCAATCTGCATGCTTTGGCAAGTCTGGAGTTTGATTGAGGGAATTTGGTGACATCTTTACAGCCCAACACTCAGGAAGCAAGGAAATTTAGAAGCACAGGGGAATTATTTGTGATCAGACCAAAGACACAAATTCACAGACCAACACTACATGAAGAAACATCTCTTTCAAGAAAAAGCAGAAAGCACAGGAGTTTCACAGCTGGTCCCATCAACAGTAGAGAGGTCCACAATTTGGATAAAATCTTCATCCCTCTATAAAGGTTACTTTTTATTTTGATTTTATTTATTTAGAGAGACAGCATAGTACAGACCCTTCCAGCCCAGTGTGCCCATGCTGTCTGATTAAACACAAGTTTAAACCTCAAAGTTCAAAATAAATTTAATATCTAAGTATGAGATTCATTTTCTTGTGGGCATTCACAGTAAATACAAAGAAACACAATAGAATTAATGAAAAACTGTACACAGACAAAATGGGATAAACAAGCATTGTGCAGAAGGCAACAACCTGTGCAAAGAACAATCAAGAAGAAGGTACAAGAAACTCAGATCTCACATTGCCAGGTTCAGAAACAGTTATTACCCTTCAACCATCAGGCTCTTGAACCAGAGAAGATAATTTCACTCAGCTTCACTTACCTCAACACTGAATTGTTCCCACAAGCTTTGGACTCACTCCCGAGGACTCTTCATCATGTTCTCGATATTTATTTATTATTACCTTTTTTTTCTTTTGTATTTGCACAGTTTGTTTTTTTTTGCACAATGGTTCTTTGTCCTCTTGCATGTGGGCTTTCATCAATTTTATTGTATTTCTATGATTTACTGTGACTGAATGCAAGAAAGTGAATCTCAAGGTTGTATATGGGCTTTTATAATAAATTTACGTTGAAACTTTACTTTGGACCTTGAACTTCGAAATACAAAAAGAAAATCAAAATAATAATACAAAATAAATAACTCATAAACAATACTCAGAGCATGAGATGAAGAGTCCTTGTAAGGGGGTCCACAGGTTGTGGGAAGAGTTTAAGGAATGAAGGATGTATGCTTGGCCCACTGCTCTACTCTCTACACCCATGACTGTGTGGTTAGGCACAGCTCAAATGCTATCTATAAATTTGCCAATGACAAACTATTGTTGGCAGAATTTCAGATGGAGATGAGCAGGCACACAGGAGTGAGGTATACCAGCTGGTTGAGTGGGGTTGCGACAACAAGCTTAGAAAAATAGAAGGCTACGCAGTAGGGTAATTCTAGACAGTTTCCGGAGTACGTTACATGGTTGGCACGACATTGTGGGTCGAAGGGCCTGTAATGTGTTGTAGATCTCTATGTTCTATGTTCAACATCAGTAAGGGCAAGGAAATGATTGTGGATTTCAGGAAGCAGAAGTCAAGGGACCAAACATCAATCCTCATCAAGGGATCAGCCATGGAAAGGATGAACAGTTTCAAGTTCCTGGGTGTCAATATCTTTGAAAATCTTTCCTGGGCCCATACTGATGCAATTTCAAAAAAGGCACAATAGCGGCTGTATTTCATTAGGAGGTTGAGGTAACTTGATATGACAATGAAGACTCTTTCAAATTTCTACAAATGTACTATGGAGGGCAAACTCACTGTCTGGTGCATAGGATTGGAAAAGCTGCAGAAAGTTGCAAACACAGCCAGCTTCGTCATGGGCACAAGCCTCCCCAGCATCCAGGACACCTTCAGAAGGTGAAGCCTCAAAAAGTAGCGTCCATCTTTAAGGATCCCATCACATTTCATCAAGGAAGAAGTACAAGAGCTTCACACTCCCGTTTATAGGAGCAACTTCTTCCTCTCCGCCATCGGAGATCTGACTGGACAATGAACCCATGCACACTAACTCAATACTTCTTTTTTTTTTCTCTTTTTGCACTACTTATTTAATTAACTTTTTAAAATATACTTACTGTAATTTATAGGTTTTTTTATTATGTATTGCAATGTACTGCTGCCACAATACAACAAATTTCACAACATACCAATGATGTGCTGTGCTGTGCTATTCTATGTTCTACATTAAACTTGATTCTGATTCGGAATCACAGGACCCAGGGCTGCTGCTGCATTAACCACAGCCCCGTCAATGGACTATTCTGTCATCAGATGGAGAGCCGAGGCCAGTTCGTCTGGCTGAGTTGATCTTCTTGCTGCATATTTCTTTAGCTGATCATTACAGTTTCTGAGCCCAGTAATCCAGATGACAGGTGGGCCAAGTGACAGACAGGAGTATCCACGTCTGAAGAGGAAGGGTGGGTCCCAGGGAGGTCCCTGTATTTTTGTCTAATGGCTTCACATGCTGAGAGAGATGCAATATTAAAAGGATTAGCCTGGATTATATAGAGGGCTGAAAACACATTCCAATTCACCCAGTCTCAAATGGTTGACATGTAACTGAAATTATTTTGCCTATTTTTGCTGCTGTCTGCTTCCAGTGCCAACGTAGCAGCCCACAACTTGCTAACCCTAGCCCATATGCCTTTGGGATGTGGGTGGAAATTGCAGCGCCCAGAGTAAACCCATACGCACATAGGGGGAACACGTAACCTCCTTACCAACAATGGTTGGGACTGAACCCCGATCACTGTAAAATGCTATGCTAACCTCTACACTACTGTGGCACCCCTGGCGATTTCTCCTCTGTCTTTCAGTCCAGATGAAGGGTCTTGACCTAAAATATTGATGGTAGTGTAAAAAAACATAATGAGGTAATTACTGTTCACGGGTTCAATGTCCGTTCAGAAAGCGGATGGAAGAGGGGAAGAAGCTGTTCCAAATCATTGAGTGTGTGCCTTCACTCATCTGTACCTCATTTCTGATGGTAGCAAAGAGAAGAGTGCATGTACTGGGTGCTGGAGGACCTTAAGGTCCTCACTATAGGAAGGATGTGGAAGCATTGGAAAGGGTACTGAGGAGATTTACCAGGATGCTGCCTGGTTTAGAGAGTATGCATTATGATCAGAGATTAAGGGAGCTATACTCTCTGGAGAGAAGGAGGATGAGAGGAGACATGATAGAGGTGTACAAGATATTAAGAAGAATAGATAGAGTGGACAGTTAGTGCCTCTTCCCCAGGGCACCACTGCTCAGTACAAGAGGACATGGCTTTAAAGTAAAGGGTGGGAAGTTCAAGGGGGATATTAGAGGAAGGTTTTTTACTCAGAGAATGGTTGGTGCATGGAATGCACTGTTTGAGTCAGTGGTGGAGGCAGATACACTAGTGAAATTTAAGAGACTACTAGACAGGTATATGGAGGAATTTAAAGTGGGGGGCTATATGGGAGGCACAACATTGTGGGCTGAAGGGCCTGTACTGTGCTGTACTATTCTATGTTCTATGTAATGATGGACACTGCCTTTCTGAGGCATCTCTTCTTGAAGGTGACCAAGATGCTTTGGATGCTAGTACCCATGATGGAGCTAACTACACTTACAACTCTCTGCAACTTATTCTGACCCTGTACAGTAGTCCCCTCACGACTAGCTGGCAATGCAGCCAGTTGGCATAGCACGGTACATCTATCAAGATTTGTGAGTGTTTTTAGAGACATACCAAATCTCAATCTCCAAATGAAGTGCAGCTGCTATCTTGCCTTCTTTATAGCTGCATCAATATGTTGGGTCCAGGTTAGGTTCTCAGATACTGACACTCAGGAACTTGAAATTGCCCACTCTCTCCACTTCTGAGGATTGGTGGGTGTATTTCAATGTTTCAATGTACGCATGACAAATCAAGCTAATCGTTCTGCCTTTCTTTCTTTCCACACATACTGCCTGAACCGTTGAGTTCCACCAGCATTTTGAGCAACCAGCTAAAACGAAGCTGTATTGCTGGTTATCCTGGTACCTCTGTGTTCATGCTTCATGTGTCATCCCCACTTACCTGCCAAAAATCTATTATGTACAACAGAGAAAGAAGTTACAGCCAAACTGTGGGGGGAGGTGGGGGCAAAGATGACATGAACAGGGAAATTAGCAGAAGAAACTACATCTACAGAAGTTCTTCCATGGAAATACCATTAATACCATATGTGGTATGTTCTGAGTCTTGGCTTGCTCACGGAAAGGAAATCTAACACCCTGTCCCAGGGTCTGTGATTGGCAGCTGAATGAGGTAAAACCAGGAAGGAAGACATTAAACAGGAGTCTGTGACAACCAGAATCATCGCCAGCATTTTGAGAAAGGAAAAGAAAAAGAAGGAAAATGTTTCTTCAAAGACAGAAGGGTTGGAGGGGAGTGAGCAGTCAGCTTACAACCATAAAACCCTTTGCAGTTAGTTCAAATGAAAGAAAAGTATTATTCAAGGATCAACTTTGGGAATTAAAGGTGATTCAGATAAAAATATGTATCAGATTTGTCTCTCTACTTCTCCTGCCATCTTGGTATTGTTATTATCGTGAGCTGAATTTAATCAGAATGTGATCAAGGAGCAACTTAATTTGCCACAAACATTTACATGAATTAGGAGTTTGGCCTTTTTGGACAGGACACGAAAATAACAAAAATAAACATCATTCAACAATTATAAAGAATAAAAAATTATGTACAAAATAAAGAATTATAACATAAAAGACTAATAAATGTAAAGGTTAAAGTATGGATATGGAATAAAATGTGTATAAATACATAAATTCACAACATAATAGCTTTATAAAAAGTGGTTTGAAGTGATTACAGTGCAGTTCAGTGACTGAGGTAATGGGGGGGGGAGGTGATATTTTAACTAGAATAGTTGATCAGCCAGGGGGTGGTTATTTTTAAGATGGTGTTTAGTTTTTCATTTAACAGCCCTATAGTACGTTCCAGCGGGGAGCTTTTGGAAAAGACATTTTGCAGGGTGGGTCATGTCTACAATGATTCTTCCTGCCAGCTTCTTTGTCCTGGACGCAAACAAGTCCTGTAGTGATGGTAGGGTGCAGCCAATGTCCTCTTCTGCTGTCCTGACAGTTTACTTAGGTTTTGAACACTATGAGAGGATGCTGCACCAAATGTCTTGCATACTTTTTATTCAGACCAGATTATTACACGGTGGACAAAGAAAACATTAGCACACTGCATAATAAAGTGTAGCAGCTCCACAGAGAGTCAGGGCAGGCAAGTAATAAGGTGCACGGATAAAACGAGGATGACAGTGTGGTCAGGACTTAGATTCAGAGTCACTTATTTACCACGTGCACATTGAAACATACAGTGAAATGTGTCATTTGTGTTAACGACCAACACAACCTAAGGATGTGCTGACGGCTGTCCACAAGTGCTGACGGCCACCACGCATTCTGGCACCAGCACAGCATTCTCACAATGTCCATCCTACTGTACAAGAGGTCCGTTCAATGGTGAGTTAAGAACATAGAACGTTGAACAGTGCAGCACAGTACAGCCCTTCAGCCCATGACATTGCACTGACCTTTTAACCTATTCTCTGTTCCTTCATAGCCGTCTACGCATGGTAGCGTAGTGGTTAGCACAACGCTCTACAGTACAGGCGACCCAAGTTCAATACACGTTGCCTGTGAGGAGTTTGTATGCTCTTCCCATGACCGCATGGGTTTCCTCCAGGTGCTCCAATTTCCTCCCACAGTCCAAAGAAGCATCCATTGGTAGATCAATTGGTTAATGTAAATTGTTTCATGTTTAGGCTATGATTATATTTGGGGATTGCTGGGCAACATGGCTCGAAGGGCCAGAAGAACCTACTCCACACTGTATCTCAATAAATAGTTAAATATTTTTTTTTCTGTCATCCATATCTCTGTCTATGAATTACATAAATGTCCCTAATGTATCCTCCTCTACCAGCACACCCCTGACAGGATGGTCCTTTCACCCACAACTCTGTGTAAAACAACCTATTTCTGACATCCCATCTCTGCTTTCCTCCAAACACTTTAAAAGTATGCCCCTCATATTGGCTACTTCTGCCGCAAGATAAAGTGTCTGGCTATCCAGATCTGGAGTGAGTTGTGGGCATTTGCAAGCCAAGGACAGTGATTGCAAGATCTTGGGGCTTAAATTGAAGGGATGTGCACCAACATTCACCTTCTTCACACTTGTTAAGTCCCTGATGCTCTCAGTAATTCTCACAAAGGGAGCTCATAAAGCTTTGACCTTACATAATTGGGAGCTGAAGAGGTCGTAGACTCCAGAAACTGACAGGTGCATTATAGCTCCCACAGAATCAAAACACTAAATCATTTCCTAGAACAGATATTAGCTTCCGTGTTGAGGCCCCAATAATTAAACATGTGCTGTCGTTTCCTGTCCCAAGAAACCTAAAACAATTGCACTTAAAAGATTTATGCCGAACTTCAAAAACGAAACTATTTGATTCAGACAGCACAAGCCTCCAGTTCAATCTGTGGTCATTTCAGTTTGGACGATAGCTGGTGTGATCAACCCAAGTGCCTTCAGGCTAGACAACAACTTGCATTTAAAAAATAAGAAAGAGAGAAATTTTATTTGTCACATGCACAGAGTTAGAGGGAAAGTTGAATAGGTTAGGACTTTATTCCCTAGAATGTAGAAAATTGAGGGGAAATTTGATAGACATATACAAAATTATAAGGGGTACAGATCAAGTATATGTAACCAGGCTTTTTCCAGTGATGCTGGGTGAGGCACATCTAGAGGTCACAGGTTAAGGGTGAAAGGTGAAATGTTTCAGGGAAATATGAGGGAAAACTTCTTCACTCAGATGGTGGTGAGTGTGGAACAAGCTGCCAGCACCACTGGTGATGTAGGCTCAATTTCAACATTTAGAGAAGCTTGGATAGGTACATGAATAGGAGGGGTAGGGAGGCTATGGTCCCGGTGCAGGTCTGTGAGATGAGGCAAATTAATGGTTTGGCACAGACTAGGTGGGCCAAAAGTGGTGTACTGTTCTATGACTGTATGTACATTTAAACATAGAATGAAATGTATCTTTTACTTTAACAACCGATACAGTCTGAGGATATGCTGAAGGCAGCCCACAAGAGTCAGCATGCTTCCAGCACCAACGTAACGTGCCCACAACTTACTAACCCTAACCCATACATCTTTGCATTGTGGGAGGAAACCAGAGCTCTGGAGGTCATGGGGAGGACATACAAACTCCAGAACACAAAATACTCTGCCGATGCTGGAGTCAAAACGACACGCTGGTGGAACTCAGCAGGTCGGGCAGCATCCGTGGAAATGAGCAGCCGATGTTTCGGGCCGAGACCCTTCGACAGGGCTGAAGAGAGAGGGGGCAGGGGCCCTATAAAGAAGGTGGGGGGAAGGAGAAGGCTGGCAGGTGCCAGGTGAAAAACCAGTAAGGGGAAAGATCAAGTGGTGGGGGAGGGGGAAGCAGGGAAGGGATAGGCTGGAAAGGTGAAGAAGGAATGTAAGGGGAATGTACTATGGGTAGTTGAAGGAGGCAGAACCATGAGGGAGGTGATGGGCAGCTGGAGGAGGAGGCAGAGTGAAACTGGGATAGGGGAAGGGAGGGGGAGGGAAGTACCGGAAGTTGGAGAATTCAATGTTCATGCCAAGGGGCTGGAGACTACCCAGACAGTATATGAGGTGTTGCTCCTCCAACCTGAGTTTGGCCTCATCATGGTCGTAGTGGAAGCCATATATGGACATATCTGAATGGGAATGTGAAGCAGAGTTGAAGTGGGTGGTAACTGGGAGATCCTGTCTGTTCTAGCAGATGGAGCAGAGGTGCTCGACGAAGAGGTCCCCTAATCTGCGTCAGGAGCACCGGATGCAATAGATGACTCCAACAGACTCACAAGTGAAGTGTTGCCTCACCTGGAAGGACTGTTTGAGGCCCTGAATGGTGGTAAGAGAGGAGGTGTAGGGGCAGGTGTAGCACTTACGCTTGCAGGGATAAGTGCCAGGTGGGAGATCTGTGGGGAGGGACGTGTGGACCAGGGAGTCATGGAGGGAGCGATCCCTGCGGAAAGCAAAGAGGGATAGCAAGGGAAAGATATGCTTAGTGGTGGGGTCCTGTTGAAGGTAGCGGAAGATGAGAAGGATAATGTGCTTGATCTGGAGGCTGGTGGGGTGGTAGGTGAGGACAAGGGGAACTCTGGCCCTGTTGTGGTGTTGGGAGGATGGGGTGAGGGCCTAAGAGCGGGAAATGGAGGAGATGCAGGTGAGGGCATCATTGATGATGGCAGAAGGGAAAGCATGATCCTTAAAGAAAGAGGACATTTCAGATGTCCTGGAATGGAAAGCCTCATCCTGGGAGCAGATGCGGCGGAGATGGAGGAACTGGGAATAGGGAATTGCATTTTAGCATATGGCAGGGTGGGAAGAGGTATAGTTGAGGTAGTTATGAGAGTCAGTGGGTTTACAGAAGATGTCAGTGGACAGTCTGTCTCCAGAGATGGAGACTGAAAGATGGAGAAAGGGGAGAGAAGTGTCCGAGATGGACCAAGTGAATTTGAGGGATGGGTGGAACTTAGAGGCAAAGTCGATGAAATTGACAAGCTCAGCATGGGTGCAAGAAGCAGCACCAACGTAGTCATCAATGTAGCGAAGGAAAAGTTGGGGAGCAGTACCAGTATAGGTTTGGAGTATAGACTGTTCCACATATGAAGAGGCAGGCATAGCTGGGGCCCATGCGAGTACCCATAGCTACACCCTTGGTCTGAAGAAAGTGGGAAGAGCCAAAAGAGAAGTTATTAAGTGTGAGTACTGGTTCTGCCAACCAGAGAAACTCCAGAAATGTGCATTAGTGGGTTGTGAGATGCCACTCCATACAACCTCTTCCCAGAATCCACCACGGAGAGGAAGGTTATATTATCAAAAGATGAAATGAAATCTAATACCCCACCAGGTGAAAACTGTGGAAGAGAGTCAAAAACTAGGTTTAAGGTGAGAGGGGAAAGATTTACAATGGACCTGAAGGACCAACTTCTTCATCCAGAGGGTGGTCTGTAAATGGAACGAGCTGTCAGAGCAAGTGGTTGAGGTAGGTTCAACACCAACATGTGGAAACATTTGGACAGGAACATGCAAAGGAAAGCTTTAAAGCAGGGGTTTCCAACCTGGGGTTCACGGACCCCTTGACTAATGGAAGGGGTGTATATCATAAAAAAGATTGAGAACCCCTGGTTTAGAGGGATAAGGACCAAATACAGCTGAGCTGGGATCAGAAACTGATTTAGTATCACTGACTTACACTCAATAGCCACTTTACGGAGAGAAAGCAGGTACAGGGTTCTGAGTTGGATGATCAGCCATGATCATACCGAATGGCAGTGCAGGCTCGAAGGGCCGAATGGCCTACTCCTGCACCTATTTTCTATGTTTCTATGTTTATAAGACACCTCCTGTATGTTTGTCGTCTTCCGTTACTGTAGCCCATGCACTTCATGGTTTAACATGTGCATTCAGAGATGCTCTTCTGCACATCACTATTATAAAGTGTGGTTATCTGAGTTACTGTCACCTTCCTGTCAGCTTGAACCAAACTGGGCATATTAACAAGGCATTTTCACCCACAAAACTGCCACTCACTGGATTTTTTTTTTTGCTTTTCACACCATTCTCTGTAAACTCTAGATACTGCTATGTGTGAAAATCCCAGGAGATCAGCAGTTTCTGAGATACTCAAACCATCCTATCTGGCACCAACAATCATCAAGGTCACCGAGATCACATTTCTTCCCTATTCCGATGTTCAGTCTGAACAACAACTGAACCTCTAGACCATGTCTGCATGCTTTTTTGCATTGAGTTGCAGCCAATATGATTGGCTGATTAGTTATTTGCATTAAGGAGCAGGTGCACAAATGTACCTAATAAAGTGACTGTATATGACACAAAATTTGTTGATTTGCAGCAAAACGCATTAGGGTGCAAAGACATGAAATTACAATAACCTAGAAAAATTAATAAATATTGCAAAAGATTATTGGTCAATACAGTATGTACAATTTGTGCTAAATGGCTGTGCTGCATCACTCTATGAATCTGTTTGTGGGCAGACTAACGCTGAATTAACCTTCAGCAGTGTCCTTCATAATTACTGAGCAAAAAACATAATACCTATTAACACAAGAGTTTCTGCAGATGCTGGAAATCCAAAGCAACACACACAAAATGCTGGAGGACCTCAGTAGGTCAAGCAGTATTTATGGAGAGGAATGCACAGTTGATGGTTCGGGCTGAGACCCTTCATCAGGAATGGAGGATGAATTCAGAATAACAAGGTGGAGGGAGGAGGAGGAGAACAACCTGGAAAGTGATGGGTGAAACCAGGTGGTTGGGGGAAGGGGGGAGAATGAAGAGAATGAAGCAAGAAGCTGGCGGGGGGGGGGGAAGTGATTGGTAGAAAGGTAAAGGGCTGCAGAAGAAGGAACCTGATGGGAGAGGAGAGTGGACCATGGAGAAAGGGAAGGAGATGATGGGCAAGTAAAAAGAAGAGAAGAGGAGCCAAAATGGGGAATGCAAAAAGAGAGAAGAGGGAGGGGTAGAAAGTACCACAAGCTGGAGAAGTCAATGCTTATGCCATCAAGTTGGAGGCTACACAAATGGACCGTGAGCTGTTGTTTCTCCAACCTGAGAGTGGCCTCATCGTGGCAGTGGAGGACGTGTTGGAATAAGAATGGGCATTGGAATTAAAAGGGTTGGTCACTGGAAAATTCTCCCTTTTGTGTATGGAATGAAGGTGCTTGACCAAGCAGACACCAATCTACTTAGTTTCAGTCGTAGTATGTTTATTGTGTACTGGGAAATGTATACATTGCATACTTATCCTAGCTCCCTAGAGTGAAGAGGTTATGGAATATTGCAGCACAGTACAGGACCTTTGGCCACCACGTTGTGCTGAACTTTTTAACCTGTTCTATGATCTAAGCCCTCCCTCCATAGAATCCTCTATTTTTCTTTCAAACACCTATCTAAGAGTCTCTTAAATGTCCCTAATGTATCTGCTTCTACCCTAGGAGGGCAGGGCATTCTACACAATCACCTCTCTCTGTATAAAAAATACTACCTCTGACATCCCCCCTCCCATTGTTTCTTCCAATCACCATAAAATTATGGCCCCTTATATTAGCCATTGCTGCCCTGGGAATAGGTCACTGGCTGTCCACTTAATCTGTGCCTCATCACGTTGTACACTTCTATGAAGTCTCCTCTCATTCTCCTTCTCTCCAAAGAGAAAAGCTCTAGCTCACCTATCCAATCCTCATAAAACATACTCTTTAATCCAGGCAACATCCTGTTAATTCTCCTCTGCACCATCTCTAAATCATCCACATCCTTCCTATAGTGAGGCGACCAGAACTGAACACAATACCTGTACTCCAAATCAGAATCAGAATGTGAAATGCACCAGAATTGATTGTGGTTCAATGCCAAAAACACAGGACAATACTGTAACAGACAACACAATAGCAACCAACAATGTACAAGACAATAGTGCAAACAATCAAGAGCGATCAACAATTAGCAGAATAGTAACACCCGTAAATGTCAATAATCAAACTGAAATGAATGTGAACAAATGAGCAGACTGTGGTGTTTTGCCACATTACTCAAGTTGTGTGTTACGGTACATCTCCAGCAACAATGAATATAGAATTGAATCGGGTCTTATGAACAAATAAACATTTATTAAACTCTGCTCAATAAAAATGAAAAGTAAACGATCGACTAACTTAACTGGAAGTTAACTGCTATACAGCAACTCTGGAACAATTTTTAAAATGGTAAATGCAAACACAGTCTTAAAGTGGTAAATACGAAAGTCCAAGTGACTTATACAGTCAATTAGGAGAGACTTTCCTGAAGTAACGAATTCCTCGATGACGTGACGTTACAGCTGATCCCAGCCAAAATATGCCTTGCCCAAAGGATTCACGATGAAGGAAATAAAAATGGCTTAAAGGAACTGTCCTTCTTCTTGGCGAATGAACACTGCACAACCCTTTCTACTCTTACAGGTAGGGGTTATCTCAGATGCAGGTCACCATTTCTTGAACGAAGATACAATAAGGTCGATCCTGTAGTAAACCAGCGGCGACACCGACTTTACTCGATCCTTCGGGTTCCTGTACTTCAGTAAAGTCTTCACTCTTCAATACTTCAACTTTAAAATTAAATCAAAGATACATCAAACATAACTGGCAGTGATTGGCCAAAACTGCCAGCACAACGATTCTGTACCTTGCAGTAGAAAGTAAAACTCCACTCTAAAACGAAACTGCGACATGAGACCAAATACGCAGCATAATGGAGTAACTGACGAATTAAACGATGACTCAACACAAAAACTCCTGTGTCACAGCAGGCTTCTTCGTTTTATACCTGTTGGAACATGTCATCATGTGACCTCACACTGGTGGGAAATTACATCACCCCACCATCACAACACCATTACATCATGCTCACCAGATACTCAATTACATTATGGTCATAAGGCAGTCACAAGATACCCATGGGGTATGTAACAGTAGATTCAGTGCAGAACTATCCAAACCACATTAGGTTCAAAATATAAACACGAGAGATTCTGTAGACGTTGGAAATCTTGATCAACACACACTAAAGTGTCAGCAGAAGCCTGCTTCCCCTCCCCCATCCATTGATCTTTCCTCTGATTGGTTTTTCACCTGGCACCTTCCACCCTCCACCTTCTTTATAGGGCCACTGCCCCCTCCTTCTTCAGTCCTGATAAAGGGTCTCGGCCCGAAACGTTGACTGCTCATTTCGACAGATGCTGCCCGACCTGCTGAGTTCATCCAGCTTTTGTACGTCTTGATTTGACCACAGCATCTGCAGTGTACTTTGTGTTTACTTAAGGTCATTTGATTCCAGACAATTTGTTTATTGTTTCTCTGGAATATGCAGGAAACTCAGGTAGTCATGGGGAGAACATATAAACTCCTTACAGAGAACAGCAGGAATTGAATCCTGATTGTGATCACTGGTGCTGTAAAATGTTGCGCTAACTGCTACGCTACCGTGCCACCTATCTCTGCACCTGTTGATTTCAGACACGTTCCAAGATTGGCTGTAACAAAGGTAGTCTAGGCTGCATTAGGCTGGGTGATCCTCCTCTCACTGCTGTTCATCAGCTTTTATAAACACAAGAGATTTGACCGATGCTGGAAATTCACAGCAACACACAAAATGGTGGTGGAACTCAGCAGGTCAGGCAGTATCTATGGAGAGGAATAAAGAGTCAATGTTTCGGGCTGAGACCCTTCATCAGGACTGGAAAGGAAGGGGAGAGAGTCCAGAATAAGATGGTGGGTGAGGGGCGGGTGGGGAGGAGGAAGAGTACAAGCTGATACATGGACGAAGTAAAGAGCTGAAGAAACCTGGCTTCACTCTTTCTTCCATGGTCCACTCTCCGCTCCTATCAGATTTGTTTTTCTTCAACCTTTTACCCAATCCACCTATCAGCATACAGATTCTTACTTCATCCTCCCTCCCCCAACCATCTACCTTCCCCCTCACCTGGTCTCACCTATTACCTGTCAGCTTGCACTCCTCCGCCTTCCCCCACCTTCTTATTTTGGTTTCTTCCCTCTTCCTTTCCAGTCCAGGTTCTTGATTAGTAAGGGCATCAAAGTTTAAGAAGAGAGGCAGGAGAATAGGATTGAGAGGGATAATAAATCAGCCATGATGGAATGGCAGAACAGGTTCAATGGGCTGAATGGCCTAATTCTGCTCCCATGTCTTAAGTAAGACATCAAACTATCAATGACTGATGAAGGGTCTCAGCCTGATGGATCATTTATTACTCTATATAGATGCTGTCTAATCTGCTGAGTTCCTCCAGCATTTTGTGCGTGGTTCATCAGCTTTTATGATTGTTTAACAATAAAGCGAGGAATTCTGAAGTGCCTGCTTCAACACTGGGTGGAATTGGACTGGAAGGGGATTTTTCTTCTTGCTCAGAGTTCATGCTCTGTGGCAGAATGTCCGGTGATTCACAAATACATCATCGTGGAAATGCTTCGTGCACTGGCACATTCCATCACAGCCTCTTTGGCCTTGCCAACACAGCTCACTGCACAGAAGGTACCTTTAGCTCCTTGTAAATATTGACGTACTCCCATAGGAAGAGACAGCTTGAACAGCAGGAGCAGCACTTTATAGGAAAAATGCGACAGATATTATATGTTAGCTCTCTCACTACCACAGGTCTCCCCGAGATCCGATGAGCTGAGGGACCTCAATTGGAAACTTATGTGGTGCATATTGTATCACCTCTTCCAGTATTGTATTTTTCTCTTTCTTCAATCTAAAACATGCTTTCTACACCTTCCAACTTCCAAAAATATAACAGAAGATTAAAAATTAGCTTTATTTGTCACATGTACATTGAAACGTGCAGTGAAATGTGCCATTTGTGTCAATGACCAACACAATCCGAGGATGTGCTGGGGGCAGCCCGCAAGCATTGGCATGCTTCTGGTGCCAACACAGCATGTCCACAACTCACTAACCCAAACCTGTACGTCTTTGGAATGTGGGAGGAAACCAGAGCATCCCGACGAAACTCACGTGGTCACGAGGAGAACGTACATACTCCTTACTGACAGTAGTGATGATGGTTGTCCCTGTGTTTGTCTATGTATCTGGGAACTCAGGAGAGGTAGTTTGTGCAACACACACAAAAAGCTGGAAGAACTCAGAAGATCAGGCAGCATCTATGGAAATGAATAAACAGCCGATGTTTTGGACAGAGATCCTTCATCAGGATTGGAAATGAAGGGGAAAGATGCCACAATAAAGTCGGGCGGGGTAAGGGGAAAGAGTATAAGGTGATAGGTGAAGCCTGGTGGGTGGGGGAGGAGTGGTGAAGTGAGAAGCTGGGTAATGGGTAGAAAAGGTAAAGGGCTGGAGAAGAAGGAATCTGATAGAATGGATAGTGGGAGAAAGAGAGGGAGGGACACCACAGGGAGGTGATAGGCAGGTGAAGAGAAGGGGGGTGGGAAAAAGCTTTGTATCAATTAAATTAATAATGATAAACACAAGAAATTTTGCAGATGCTGGAAATTCAAAGCAGCACACACAAACTGCTGGAGGATCTCAGCAAGTCAGGTAGTACCTAAGGAAATGAATAAACAGTCAACGTTTTGGGCTGAGACCCTTGACTAGGAGAGCAAGTTTGTGGGTTGTAAGCACTCGAGACAGGAAAAAGATATAGAAATATACCGAAAGAACCCAGGACATTCTCTCTTTTTCACTCTTCCATTGGTCAGAAGATACCAAAGGCTGAAAGCACATGCCACCAGGCTCAAGGACAGCATCTAGCCCACTGTTATAAGATTAATAAATAGTTCTCAGTCCGATAAGATGCACTCTTGCCCTCGCAACCTCAATCACAATTATAATTGGAATTGAGATTGAGAGGGCTGACAGCTTCATGTTCCCACATGTGAACATCATAATATAGCCCATACTGTTCCGACAATGTTGATATCATGGTCAAGAAAGTTCACTGATGCCTTTACTTTCTCAGGACACTGAAGAAATTTTGCAAGTCCCCATTGACTCAACAATTTTATTAAAAATAGAATTTATGAAAGTTTATACTGACAAACAGCCAATGTGCAAAATAAGACAAAATGTGCAAATAAAAAATGAATAATTCTGAGAACATGAGATGACATGTCTTTGCAAGTAGGTTGTGGAATCAGTTTGATTGAGGTGAGTGAAGTGAGCCTGAACCTGGTGGTGTAGGTCCTGAGGCTCCTGTACCCTTCTCAGTGGTAGTAGCGAGAAGGGAGCATGGCCTGGATGGTGGGTGTCTTTGATGATGGATGCTGCTTTCTTGTGGCAATACTCCTTATAAATATACTCAATGGTGGGAGGGCATTGCCGGTGATGGATTGGGCTGTATCTGGAAGTCAGCAGGTGAGGCAGCATCTGAGGGGGGAAATGGACAATCGAAGGTTTGGGTGGAGACCCTTCATCTGGACTGAAAAATACATAAGAGATAGCCAGTATAAAGAGGGGGGACAACCCTTTCTTCAAGACAGTGGTACTGTAATTAACCTACCAGTATCTTTGGGATATGGGAACAGTCTGGGGCATCCAGAGGGAAATCATGTGCTCAGGGAAGAATGTGCAAAATCCACAGAGACCCTGGTGAGGTCAGAACTGAGTCAGTATGACTGAAGCTATGAATCTGTAGCAACACTAGATACACCACTGTGCTTACTCTAAGACTTAGTGTCTAGAATCTAAATATTGATTTATATCTAGTAATAGCTCACTAATGCTGACAAACTCTCAGAAAATTCTTTACAAACACTGACACATGCCAGAAATCCCTCTGAAAATATTGACTAACTCCCAGAAAATCTATCACAAATATTTTTCAAAGTCACGGGTACTCTTGACTTCTATCAATGGACTCTCAAACTCTCACACAAATACCAGAAAATCCTTTACAAGTACAGACACGAGAGTGAGATAGACCAGCTGGTTGAGTGGTGTCACAAGAATAACCTTTGAGTGCCAGTAAGGCCATGCAATTGATTGTGGGCTTCAGGAAGGGGAAGTTAGGAGAACACATACTAGTCCTCATTGCGGGATCAGCAGTGGAAAGGGTGAGCAGCTTCGAATTCCTGGGTGTCAGCATCTCTGAAAGTCTACCCTAGGTCCAATGTATTGTTGCAATTATGAAGAAGGCACACCAATAGCTATATTTCATTAGGAGGTAGAAATTTGATATGTCCCCCAAAGACTCCAGCAATTTTCTACAGATGTACAGTGGAAAGCATTCTTACTGGTTGCATCACCACCTAATACACAGGCACCAACGCACAGGATCAGAAAGAGTTGCAGAGGGTTGTAAACCTAGCCAGCTCCATCTTGGGTACTAGCCCTCACCATCAAGGACACGTTCAAAAGGTGATGACTCAGGAAGATGGTTTCCATTATGAAGGCCCCTCACCACCTTGGCCATGTCCTCTTCTGATTACTACCAACAAGGAGGAGGCTCAGGAGCCTGAAGACACACAGTCAACATTTTAGGAACAGTTTCTTCCCCTCCGCCATCAGATTTCTGAACAGTCAGTGAACTCATGAGCACAAGCTCACTATTTTGGTCTCTTTTTGCACTACTTGTTCTTTTATTATTTTATAGCTTATGATAATTTTATGTTGTGCACTGTCCTGCTGCCACAAAGCAACACATTTTATGACATATGGTACTGTCTTAGGTATATATACACAGCAAAGGTGCCTAAGACTTTTGCACAGTACTCTATTTGTCATCGTGGAGTGGAGAGCGAGTTTATAACTCTAGCAGGAGTAAAGGATGTTGGGGATGCTGAGGGTGGAGTGCCACGGAAAGTGTGTGGGACAGGTGGCAGAGAAGGAGTGCCAGGGGTAGGGGGTGACGGGAGTGCAGGTACACCCATTCCTGAGACACCAAGCAAGGACGTTTGATTCCAAACAATTGATTTATTGATCATTATAGAATGTCTCTCTGGTGCTTCTCACCCCCTTCCCTTTAACCAACCATGATTCCTATCTTCCTGCCCCCTTCCCACTCTCAGTACAAAATAGAGACCCGTATCATTACTCAGATGTCATGAAATTTGTTCTTTTTGTGACAGAGTACAGTGCAATACATAAAAATTACTGCAGTAGTGTGCAAAATTCTTAGGCACCCTAGTTATATATATATGTGCACAGTACTGTTGCTGTTCCTCTCCACGCATTGTGGCACATCAGATGCCAACCTTCTTTAGTATTTGTCTTTTATGAGGCCAAGTTGCTAGCTCGATGCTCAACCCAGCACGGATGGAAAGTGTGCAAAGAGCCGGCCGGATTCGAACCTGCGACCACTTGCCTCAAGGTCCGGTGCGGATGCCACTACAGCACTGACCGTATGTAAGTGCTAATAAACCTGATGCTGTTTCTGAGACATGCTCTGGAAGTCTCCTCACGATAAGCAACACAATCGGCAGAAGTGAATGGGAGAAACTCAGATTTAACTGCTGTACGGGAGCAAAATAACATGTAATAATTCAACAAACTGCTTGTTGATGATCTTGGAGACTCCAATCTATTTAGAAGCCGACTTTGCTGCCTATGGGCCATCAATGGCAAGTCATTACAGTTCTGCATAAATGTGCATCAAAATGACAGTGAATCAACAATGCAAACATTTTTGAGGAATTATAGTTAATTGGCGAGTGGGGTTTCCCAGGGTTGGTGTTGGGACATATTGTGATCTAATTTACAGTTGACAACGTGGCTTTAGCACAAACCAATTAAAATTAGTCATGGCTATTCCTGGAAATGATCAAGTAGTTCCAGCATCTGATAGAGATGGAAACAACCAACCAAAAAGCAACAACATAGAATGGGACAGCAAGATACACTAACTATTCGTCATGGGAATAGACAAGGGACAGAAGTATAGGATTAGGCCATTTGGTCCCTAGTACCAACAATCCACAAGTTTGTGTTGGATCTGTGCCTAATTCCATCCACCCATGAATTTCCAAATGCCCCTTACAACTGTTGAATTATAGTATCATGGAACTACTGTGAAGTAAGAAATTGGCAAACTGTAATTATTTATCATTCGCAATTTTATTCATTTTTGTAACTTATATTTTTTTATATCTTCAAAACAAATTTCATATCATATACAGCACTGAGCGAAAGTCTTAAACATAAATACACAGCTAGATGCCTAAGACTTTTGCATAGTACTGTATTTGTCAATGTGGAGCAGGAAGCAAGTTTGTAAATCTGGCAGAAACAAAGGATGTAGGGAATCTCAAGGGTGGAACGCTGCAGGAGGTGTGTGGCAGAGGAGTGCCAGGGACAGGGTGGGGTGGGAGGGGTTGGCACGGGTGCTGACACACCTAGCCCTGAGACACCAGGCAAGGTCATTTGAATCCAATCAGTTGGTTTATTGATCATTACAGAATGTCTCTCTGGTGCTTCCCACTCCCTCCCCTCTCCCTGCCCCCTTTCTACCGTCAGTCCACAATATCAGAATCAGTGTATTCATCACTCATATATGTCATGAAATTTGATTTTTTTTTGTGGCAGTACTTTGCAAAAGTCATGTGCACCCTAGCTGTAAGTACGTGCCTAAGACCTTT
This sequence comes from Hypanus sabinus, assembly GCF_030144855.1. Lineage (NCBI taxonomy): Eukaryota > Metazoa > Chordata > Chondrichthyes > Myliobatiformes > Dasyatidae > Hypanus > Hypanus sabinus. The sequence goes on along the minus strand of NC_082708.1, from coordinate 187,456,627 downwards.
GCTCAGTACTGTAAATTGATAGGGTGGTTAAGAAGGTGTATAGTGAGTTGGCCTTCATTAGTTAGGATTGAGTTCAAGAGCCACCAGGTAATGTTGCAACTCTATAAAACTCTGGTTAGACCACACTTGGAATATTCTGTTCAGTTTTGGTGACCTCATTATGTGAAAGGTGTAGAAGCTTTAGAAAGGGTGCAGTGGAGATTTACCAGGATACTGCCTGCACTACAGACCATGCTATAGGGGGATGGGCTGATCGAGCCAGGGCTTTTCTCTTTCGGCCAATGCAGGATGAGGGGTGACAAGATAGAGATGCATGAGATAGTAAGAGGCATAGAACAAGTGGATAGCCAGAGACTTTTTACCACTGCAGCAGTTAGCACAACATTATTACAGCTTGGAGCATTCCAGAATTTATTCTTCAATTCCGGTGCCGTTCTGTAAGGAATTTCTGTATATCCTCTCTATGGAATGTGTGAGTTTTCTCCAGGTGCTCCGGTTTCCTCCCACAGTCCAAAGACGTACTGGGTAGGTTAATTGGTCATTGTAAATCGTTCCATGCTTAGGTTATGGTTAATCGGGTTTGTCAGGAGTTGTAGGGGCGGTGTGGCTCTGAGGGCCAAAGGGGTCTAACTCCTTCATGTATCACTAAATAAAAAAATAATGCCGGGGGTGTAATTTCTAGGTGATTGGGGGAAAGGATAGGGGGAAATCAGAGATATGTTCTTTACACTGAGAGTGATTTCATGGAACACATTGCCAGGGGTGGTGGTAGAGGCAGATATGTTAGGGATATTTAAGAGACTCTTAGATACGCACATGGACATAAGAAAAATGGAGGGCTATGTGGGTTAGATTGATCTTAGAGCAGGTTAAAAACAGATGGGATATGGCATAGGCAAGTGTATGGTCATGCACATTTGTAGAAGTAATAATGGCATAGACTATTTTCTGTGGAGAAATGGGGAGAAAATTCAAAAAGCAGAGGTGTAAAGGGTCATTGCGCAGGATTCCTTAAATGATATCTAGCAGGTTGAGGAGGCAGTAAGGAAGTCAAATGCAATGTTAGCATTCATTTTGAGAGGACTAGAATATAAGAGCAAGGATGTAATCCTGAGGATTTTTAAGGCATTGATCAGACTGCACCTGGGAGTATCGTGTCTGGCTTTGGGACTCTTATCTAAGAAAAATGTGCAGGTATTGGAGAGGACCCAGGGGAGTTTCATGGGAATGATTCTAGGAGTGAAAGGGTTAACTTATTAGGAGCAGGCATTGGAGAGGATCCAGCAGAGCCTGTACTCACTGGAGTTTAGAAGAATGAGGGGGGATCTCATTGAAATCTATTGAATATTGAAAGACCTAGATTGAGTGGAAGTGGAGAGGATGGTTCCTATAGTCTAGGACCAGAGGGCACAGCCTCAGAATAGAGGGATGTCTCTTCAGAAAAGAGATGAGGAGGGATTTCTTTAGCCAGAGGCTGGTAATCTGAGGAACTCACTGCCATAGACGGCTGTGGAGGCCAACTTAGAAGGCAGAGGTCGACAGGTTCAGGGCATCAAAGATTACAGGGAGAAGATAAGAGAATGGGGTTGAGGGGGCTAATGAATCAGCTATGATTCAATGGTGGTGCAAATTCAATGGGCTGAATAGCCTAATTCTGCTTTGATGTTTTATGCTCTAATGGTCTAAAAGATTGGGTTAACATTGTGAGCAGAAGGGCCTGTTCCTGTGTTGTATTGTTCCATGTTCTACACTTGGTGGTCACTTTATTAGGTGTCATCTTGTACACCTCTATTCGGACACCTCTCATCCTCCTTTGCTCCAAAGAGAAAAGCCCCAGCCCACTCAACCTATCCTCATCAGACAAACATTAGTTCTTCTTTGTCAACAGGTCTAAATCTTCGAAAATCCTGGCCAACAGGGGTGTATGTGTAACTTCAGAATTAGCTGAAGGAGACAAAGAGACAGTTCAGCACAGCCGTTAAGATAAACATTCATATTGTTGATAACACTCAGTTTCAAAACTGATTCATTAAAAGAACTACCCTATCCAAATATGAAATACAGAGTTCCTCCCACCCCCTCTCACTTAAGAAGTTCCAAGTAAGCTTATTATGACAGTACATATATTTTGGCTGTAGGTGCAGTGGCATCGACACTGGACATCAGAGGGTCCTGAGTTCAAATCCAGCCGGGTCCCAACCTGGGCAGCAGCAGTATCTGTGTGGAAGAAAGGCCTGGAAATCTACTTCCATATCTTACCATGAAAACCCCATGGACCCTATGGTCCATGAGGTCACAAAGAGATGGGCTCGAATTAATGACTGAACAACAACAAACATATATGTCACCACATACAACCCTGAGATTCACTTTCTTGCAAGCATTCACAGTAAATAAAAGAATCATAATAGAATCAATGAAAGAATGCCCCCAGCAGGACGGACAACACCCAATGCGCAGAAAAAACAACAAACTGGCCAAATACCAAAAGAGGGAAAATAATAATAATAATAATAAATAAGCAATAAATATTGAGAACATGAGTACATCATTGAAAGTAAGCCCAGTTTAGTGGGAACAGTTCAACAGTTCAGTGAAGTTATTCCCTCTGGTTCAAGAGCCCAATGTTTGAGGGGAAATAACTGTTCCCGAACCTGGTGGTGTGAGCTCTGAAGCTCCTGTACCTCCTTTCGGGTGGCAGCAGTGAGAAGAGAGCATGGTCTGGATGGTGGAGGCCCTTGATGATGGATGCCGCTTTGCTGCAGCAGGAACTCCTTGGAGATGTGCTCAATGGAGGAGAGCGTTCGTTCCTCTTGGTGTGTAACTGCACACAGTATTCCCACAGAATACAAGCCCCCACATAATTAATTTGCTGTCAGTGATCTGATTTGCCTAATGCATAGAACTCCAAATTATAGATTAAGTATCTGCTGTCAGCTCCACTGAGAACTGAGAACTGCTTCCCCAGAGAGTTTCATATTGGAGTTAAATGAGGACCGAAATATGAGATACACGTGCTTTTAATTGCCACAGCAGGGAGAAATAAACCAAAGCTGCACTTACATTAAGGATTAAAAACACACTGCAATCCTGTGATTTCATCTGGGTCCATCGCATAAACTGCAGGTTTACATATAATAAAACCTTGGTATTTCATTAACACAAGATTCTTCAGATGCTGGAAACCCTGAGTAACACACACAAATTGCTGAAGGAACTCAGCAGCTCAAGCAGCATCTATCAAGAGGAATAAACAGTCGATGTCACTGATAGTTTTATGTCTGCTATAAGACCATAAGACACAGGAGCAGAATCAGGCTATTCAGCCCATCAAGTCTGTTCTGCCATTCCATCATGGATCCATCATCCTCTCAACCCCATTCTCCTGCTGTCTCCCCATAAACTTTGACACACCTACTAATCAAGAACGTACCAACCTCTGCTTTAAATATACCCAATGACCTGGCCGCCACAGCTGTTTGTGGCAATGAATTCCACAGATTCACCACCCACTGGCTAAAGAAATTCCTCCTCATCTCTGTTCTTAACGGATGTCCCTCTATTCTGAGCCTGTATCCTCTGGTCTTGGACTCCCCAACAGTAGGAAACATGCTCTCCACATCCAGTCTGCCTAGGCCTTTCAGTATTTAATAAGTTTCAATGAGATCCCCCCATATTCTTCTAAACTACAGTGAGTACAGACAAAGAGCCATCAAACGCTCTTCATACGATAAATTCCACAGCCATGGCTCAGTTTATATCACCATCAGGATGGGTTGTTTCAGATGATGTGAAATTTGTTGTTTTGCAGCAGCAGTACAGTACAGATACAAAATTACTACTTTATTAAAATAAATATGTTGTGTAAATAAAGGGAATGGTGAGGGTATTTTTCAAGATTCAAGACTCAAGATTGTTTAATGTTATTTCCAGTACACAGGTGTAAGGGAGAACGAAATAATTGTTACTCTAGACCGAATGTAGCACAAAATAATAAGATAAAGAACAAAATATTATAAGTACATAAGATAGCTTATCTACATAGACTGACTATATGTATATAAAGTGACGCTAGGCACAGGAGTGTCTGTACATAGGTGATTGACATGAAATAATAAAGTAGTGGTGGTTGGGGTATGCAGGAGTATGTTAGTGGGTGGAGGTGTTGTTCAGCCTTACTGCTTCGGGAAAGTAACCGTTTTTGAGTCTGATGATCCTGGTGTGGATGCTGTGTAGCCTTCTCCATGGAAGTGGGACAAACAGTCCATGAGCAGGGTGGGTGGATAACACATTGGTTCATGGGCAACACACACAAAGTGCTGGAGGAACTTGGGAGGTCAGCCAGCATCTACAGAGGGAAATTCAGACCAAAACCCTTCATCAGGGCCAAATGATGAAAAAAGATTTAGCAGAGGGTTCTAAACTCAGCTAACTCTATTATGGGCACAATCCTCTTCACCATCGAGAACATCATCAAAAGGCAGCATCCATCACTAAGAATATCTTCAAGCGTCAGTGCCACAACTACAGCATCCATCACTAAGGAGCCTAACCATCAGAGGCATGCTCTCTTCTCATTGCTATTATCAGGGAGGCGGTACAGGAGTCTGAAGACCCATATAGAATATTTAAAGAACATTTTTTTCCCATCTGCCATCAGATTTCTGAACGGTTCATGAAACCATGAACACTACCTTTCTATCTTGCTCTCTTTTTCGCACTATTTATTTATTTTTTATATATTTCTCATTCAGAATCAGGTTTAATATCAGTTGGTAGGTTAATTGGTCATTGTAAATTGTTGCATATCAGGCTAGGATTTAATCGAGGGATTGCTGGTTGGCCTGACTTGATGTGCCAGAAGGGCCAATTCCGCATTTACCTCAATAAAAAAACGATTACCTCACAGGTCCTGCAGGTCAATCCCTCAACTAATAAAGGCCAACCCATCTTAAGCAACCAATCAACTTGCATATCATATTTGATGGGAAATGGGGAGCTTTTACCCAAACATTGACTGTCCATGTCCAATTCCTTATATAGATGATGTTTGATCAGCTGAGTTCCTCCAGTAATTTGTCTATTGCACCATCGTTCCTCTCAACGAAAACTCTTAGCCTCTTCTTGCCAATTTTATAACCACTTCCTTTTCTCTGAACAGAGCAGTTGCCTCAAACTCATTCATAGCCGTTTATTTTAACATTATTTTCCCAAAACATTTCACAATGTAACTACTCATTGGCTGAAAAACAGTTTTCTTCTTATTTCCTCTTTTTTTGTCCCCTGTACCCTGAGATTGAACTCTTCATGAACAGCTGTCTCAGACCAACGTTCTCAATTCCCTTTGTAAACATACACTGATTGACCACCTTGTGAGGTACCTCCTGTAACCAATAAAGTGGCCACTGAGTGTATGTTCAAAGGTTCAAAAGTTAATTTATTATCAAAGTATGTATGCAGTATACAACTCTGAGATTTGTCTTCTCCAAATAGCCATGAAGCAAAGAAAACCATGGAGTCGTTCAAAAAAAACCCATCAAACCCCATCCCCCACAAAAAATCACCGCAAATTAAATCGCACAACAGCAGCAAGCGTATCCAACAATCCACCCACCTCCTATGCAGAAAACAACTCGGGCGAACTGTGAGAACATCAAACCCCCAAACCACCCACACACCACCCCCCCATGCAAAAAGAAATTGGTGTGAATTGTAAGTTTCCTTTGACGCAGAGAGGTTTAGCATTTGACGTTCTCACAGTTTGCCTAATTTATTTTTCTGCATGGTTGGGGAGGGGGGGTGTTGGGGTTACTCATCTTGCTGCCACTGCGCTATTCAAATTTGGTGTGATTTGTAAGTTTTTAATGGACTTTTGTTGCTGTAGCCCAATCACTTCAAGACTTAACACGTACAAACAAGATGAATGAACTCAGCAGTTGGGCAACATCCGTTGAAATAAGCAGTCAACGTTTTGGGCCGAGACCCTTTGTCTTGGCTGACTGCTCATTTCAATGGATGCTGCCCGACCTGCTGAGTTCATCCAGCTTGTTTGTATGTGTTGATTTGACCACAGCATCTGAAGTGTACTTTGTGTTTACACTTCAAGACTCGATGTGTTGTTTGTTCTGAGATGCTCTGCTGAACACCACTGTTGTAATGTGCAGTTATATGAGTTGTTATCGCCTTCCTGTCAGCTTGAATCAAACTGACCATTCTCCTTTGATTTCTCTTGTTAACAAAGAATTTTCTGCTCACTAGAATTTTTTTTGTTTTTTGAACCATTCTCTGTAAACTCTAGGGACGGTTGTGCATGAAAATCCCAGGAGATCAGCAGTTTCTGAGATACTCCAACCACCCCATCTGACACCAACAATCACTCCACAGTAAAGGTCACTTAGATCACAATTCTTCCCTATTCTGATGTTTGGTTTGAACAACAACTGAACCTCTTGACCATGTCTACACACTTTTATGCATTGAGTTACTGCCACTTGATTAGCTGATTAGATATTTGCCTTAACGAGTAGGTGTACAGGTGTACCTAATAAAGTGACCACTGAGTGTAAGTCACCTCAACACTTTCTGCTCTGCATCCTACTCACCTATAAAGTAAGCAAATGAAACTTCCGTTGTCAGTTCACTGAAGAAATAGTGGCCTCGTGTATTACACCATGAGAGGGAGTGCCTCCAGAGTTCCCTGCTGGTTTTCCAGTAAATGTGGAATACAGAAGATCAGGAATGAGTTAAAATTTGGAATCTAATCAAAGATTCAGATACAATTCATTCAGAATTATAGATGGCCAGATATAAATTATAGTTTGGAATCTGTCGAGGGAGGTTAAATTTACAAGAATAAGTACAAAATGTTGGCAACTCTCAAGATTAACAGTAGCTCACAAGAAGGGTCCTCCCCTCAAAATTTGTAAATTGGTCCATCATTGTCATATACATTGAGGTACAGTGATAAATTTGTCTTGTTTGCTTTTTATACAGATGAATTAATTACAGCAGTGCATTGACGTAGCATAAGGTATATCTGGTCAAGATGGTGCTGAGCTGCAGTAATGCACGGTCTCCATCGATGTCGTGGCTCTGACATAGTTGTTTCCTAGGTTCATAGGAATAGCTCAGGGAACAGAGAGCAGAGTTAGGGTTTGGGTCAGGGTGGATGGCTGATCAGGGAAATCTGTGGATGTCAGGCTGTGCCAGGCTGGTGGATCCCAGAATCAGTTGTCTGTGCAGCCAGGAGGACTGGTCAGTCAGCAAATCTGGAGTTTGAGGCTGAAGTTTGGGGGTCAATACCAAAGACTGAAGCCTAAAGGTCGATCAGAAGTCCAGGAGATGGTGCTGGATGGCTGAAGTCTGGAGACTGGAGGTCTGGAGTTGGAGGACTGTCCATGTACTTGTGTGGGTAGGATGAAGAAAAGGATCTTGTTTTGCTGCTTGCTGTGTTCTGTGTTGCTCTGCTGAACATTGTGGGCTGGATATGTTGGTGTGGTGACACTTGCTGGCGCTCCGCCCAGCGCAGTGTGTTGCTTGTTAGCACAAATTATGCATTACACTGTTTATTCTGATGTACACATAAAGTCAAAGTACATGTATTATCTAAGTATGGGATACAGTACACAACCCTGAGATCCATCTTTCTGCAGACAGCCATGTAACAAAGAAACACCATCAAAACCCGTTCAAAGAACACCCAACGCACAAAAAAGAACAAGTCGCACAAACAGCAAAGAAATCCGAATCTGAACCACGGTAAAATAACAAAAGGCAGAATGAAATATTGCAGTTACAGAGAAAGTGAAATGCAGGCAGATGACAAGATGCAAGGTCATAACAAGAGAGATTGTGAGGTCAAAAGTCCAATTTTATCATAATAGGAACCATTTAATAGTCTTAGGAACAGTGGGATAGAACTTGCCCTTGAGCCTGGCTTTTGTATCTTCTGCCTGATGGGAGAAGGGAGAAGAAGGAACACCTGAGCTAGATGAAGTCTTTGATTATGGTAGTTACTTTACTGAGGTCATGAGAAGTGTAGACAAAGTTCATGGTTCATGCTGCATTGAAAGAGAAATATTATCATATAGGTGTGTAAAGAGCGATAGATGCATGCAAAATTGAGAGTTAGAGAGGACTACAGCCCAGAAACAGGCCTTTTGGCCTGGTTAGTGCATGCCGACCTGATCTTCTTCCTCGCTCCATCTACCTGCACCTGGTCATATCCTTCCAAATCCTTCCATACACGTACTTATCCGACCTTCTCTTAGTTGCTATAATTCAACCCGCATCTCATAATCCTGCTTGCAGCTCGCTGCATATTCTCACCACCCTATGAGTGAAGAAGCTTCCCTTCAGGTTCTCTTTAAATATTTCCCCTTCACCTAAGCCTACAGCCTTTAGTTCTAGTCTTACTTAACCTGATTGGGGGAAAAAAAAAACCTACATGCATTCATCCCAAAGAGCAGGGGTTTCCAACCTGGGGTCCACACTGCCCTTACAGTAGAGGCCCATGACTTAAAAAAGGTTGGGAACCCCCGCTGTAGAGGCTAGATGATGAGTAGAAAGAATGTTCAAAGTTCAAAGTAAATTTATTATGAAAGTCATCTTATACCCATCCAAGAGGACTACAACCTTGTCGAGGTTTGCATGTTTGCATGTCTCAACAACATGCAGAGCTGTACCAGGTTTATACTTTGGCTCTTGGTAAACAGCCAAACAGGTCAAAAAGTAGAGGCCAGATGAAGAGCAGTCCACTAGTGTCCTGGTTCGGGGGTTCAGCTCAGGGCTAACAATCCTGTTATGGAAACAGTGAAAAGAATCCTCCTACATCTGAGTGTGACGGTATTCCTGAGCCTCCTCCTGGGACTTGCATGACTGACAGTAGTGAAAACCGAGAAAACTTGAACACCACCTGAGATTGAGGACCTTAATGTCTGCCCTAAATGCCAGCGGCATAACAGGCAGTAAGTAAGTCAAAACTTTATACTACTTTAAGATTTATTTTATTTCAGGCATTTACAGGGAAACGTAAAAAGTACAATAGAATTTATGAAAAATTATACAGGAACAGATATTGTCAAACAACCAGCGTGCAGAAGACAGACTGCGAATAAAAATTATTCTGCGAACATGAATTGCAAACAGTCCTTGAAAGTGAGTCTGTAGGTTGGGGATTCAGTTCCGGTTTGAGGTGAATGAAGTTATCTACGCTGGTTCAGGTGTCTGACGGTTAAATGGTAATAACTGTTCCTGAACCTGGTGGTATGGGACCTAAGGCTCCAGTACCTCCTACCTGAATGTGGTAGCATGAAGAGCGCATCGAGAATTATGGTCAGTTCAAAGTAAAGTCATAAGCAGTATGCAAGTTTGGCACAATGATTGCTAACAGAAAGCAAATTAACACCTTGGGGTTATTTTCACAGACAGACTATTAATGTGTGCTTCATATTTCTACATTACCATAGTAACAATACTTCAAAAAGACTTAATTGGCTGAAAAGCGTACCAGAAATTCCTGTTCAAGAATAAAGTTATGTAAGAACAAGGTTTTTTTTGCATGCTGTGTGGAGTGTCAGTTAGTTGAGCCTTCCCACCATCTCCTCAAGAGAACAGCATCCATCATTGAGGACCCTCACTATGCTGGACCTGCCCTCTTCTGATTACTCCTATCATGGAAAAGGTAGAGGAGCCTGAAGATCCACATTCACCGTCTTTGGAACAGCTTCTTCCCCTCTGCCATCAGATTTCTGAACAGCCCATGAGCCCAGGAAATCTACCTCACTACCCCACTTCTGCACCATTTATTGTAACGTACAGTAATTTTTGATATACAGTACTGTACTGCCATAAAACTACCAATTTCACAACTTCAATAATCAACTGCCTTGGGCACTTTGACTGTGATCGCACCAATTAACATTAAAGATGCCACGAGCAAACAACATGGCCAAAGGCGACACCCTGCTGACAGTTCAAAAAACTGTTTCTTTTACTTCTTCTTTCAAATATGATTCTGCTACTAAGCTGTGTGTGATTGAGGCCTGTGATTTACATTTTGATAATGTTTCTGGGCCAGTTGTGTGATCTAGTGCTTTGCTGTCTCCAAGGGAGTTCAGTGATGTTTGCAGCCTGAAGACCTGGAAGGCTGAAGCCCATGATTACCATTGCTTCTCTCCAACTGCGTCATGCAAGGTTGGAGTCAATGAGGACAAAAGCGGTGAACGGCGGGCGTTTAGTAGGGTTGGCCTGCATTTGATGGGTCTTCCTTTCCCTCTCGCCAGCTGCAGATGGCAGAAAGCACAGGAGTCGTGGGATCCATGTTGTAAAGATTGATCGGTGAGGCTGTGGAGTCATTTTCAGCGATTTTGAGGTTCATGTTGCATGTAATGTATTTCTAGATTCTGTTTACTCTTTTATTGCTGTTTTTTAGCAGCTTGATCGGATCAATTGATACGGACTGAGGCACTTCGGCAAAGAATGGGCCTGAGGCCAGCAGTGGGCGAGCACACAGCGCTGAATTGAACTCCACTGGATGGTACCGCTTTGATGTTTAATACTCTATATGTCGTTCATTCGCTTTCTACCATTTGTGTACGTTGTTTTTTGCTGTTTTATGATGTTCCTATTTCTGTGGGAAGATGAATCTTGAAGTTGTATTCTGTATACATACTTTGATAATAAATGTACTTTGAATCTTTGGATCTGACACTTAAATACTGTCACTCACTTCAAGTCACTCTGCCTTTAAGTTTATTATCACTTACATGTCACATTTTTGTTGTTCTGTGCAGCAGTACATACATTAAGTGTCCACTTTATTAGGTACCTCCTGTAACTAACAAAGTGGCCACTGAGTAATTGTTCATGGTCTTCTGCTGCTGTAGCCTGTCCACTTCAAGGTTCAACGTGTAGTGCATTATGAGATTCCCTTCTGCACACCACTGCTGTAACACGTGGTTATTTAAGTTACAGTCGCCTTCCTGTCAGCATGAACCAGCCTGGCCATTCTTCTCTGACCTCACTCATTAACAAGATCCACAGAGATAGTGTTTTTGCACATTAAACTCTGTAAACTGTTGTGCATGAAAATCCTAGGAGTTCAGGAGTTTCTGAAATAATCAAAGCACCCCATCTGGCACCAACAGTCAGTCCACAGTCAAGGTCACTTAGATCACATTTCTTCCACATTCTGACATTTGGTTTGAACAATAACTGAATCTCTTGACCATGTCTGCATGCTTTTATGCATTGAGTTGCTGCCACATAATTGACTGATTAGATATTTGCATTAATGAGGAGATGTACAGGTGTACCTAATGAAGTGAATATGGAATATAAACCATGTGTAGTCAGAAGGGGTTGTTAGGCTTTATTACCTTAGTTAGTTCCTCTACTGTTCTATATTCTACGCTCTATTTAAAAAGGGAGTTGATAAAATTTTGGAAGGTCAGGGAATTGAGACAGACAGATAGACAGACAGACATACTTTACTGATCCCGAGGGAAATTGGGTTTCGTTATAGTTGCACCAACCAAGAATAGTGTAGAAATACAGCAATATAAAAGCATAAATAATTAAATAATAATAAGTTAATCATGCCAAGTGGAAGTATGTCCAGGACCAGCCTATTGGCTCAGGGTGTCTGACACACCAAGGGAGGAGTTGTAAAGTTTGATGGCCGCAGGCAGGAATGACTTCCTATGACGCTCAGTGTTACATCTCAGTGGAGTGAGTCTCTGGCTGAATGTACTCCTGTGCCTAACCAGTATATTATGGACTGAATGGGAGTCACTGTCCAAGATGGCATGTAACTTGGACAGCATCCTCTTTTCAGACACCACCGTCAGAGAGTCCAGTTCCACCCGCACAACATCACTGGTCTTGAGAATGAGTTTGTTGATTCTGTTGGTGTCTGCTACCCTCAGCCTGCTGCCTCAGCACACAACAGCAAACATGATAGCACTGGCCACCACAGACTCATAGAACATCCTCAGCATCGTCCGGCAGATGTTAAAGGACCTCAGTCTCCTCAGGAAATAGAGACGGCTCTGACCCTTCTTGTAGACAGCTTCAGTGTTCTTTGACCAGTCCAGTTTATTGTCAATTCATATCCCCAGGTATTTGTAATCCTCCACCAGGTCGACACTGACCCCTTGGATGGGAACAGGGGTCACCAGTGCCTTAGCCCTCCTCAGGTCCACCACCAGCTCCTTAGTCTTTTTCACATTAAGCTGCAGATGATTCTGCTCGCACCATGTGACAAAGTTTCCCACCATAGCCCTGTACTCAGCCTCATCTCCCTTGCTGATGCATCCAACTATGGCAGAGTCATCAGAAAACTTCTGAAGATGGCAAGACTCTGTGCAGTAGTTTAAGTCTGAGGTGTAGATGGTAAAGAGAAAGGGAGGAGAACCAACACAAAAGAGGAATTGAGGCTTAGGGAAGATCACAGTGGCAGAGTTGAGAGGTTGTGTGAATAAATCTTGCTCCAATTTCTTGTGTTTTCTTCAGTTAGTTTTGCTCATTCCAGAGATGAAGGGGTTTACCTTCGAGGAGAGATTGAGTCACCTAGGATTATATTCGCTGGCATTGCACTCTACAGTAACATAGCAGTTAGTTCAGGTTGATGGAGATTGGATTAAATTCCGGCGCCCTCGGCGAGGAATCTTTGTATATCCTCCCTGTGGAATGAGTGGGTTTTCCCCAGATGCTCTGGTTCCCTCCCACAGTCTAAAGATGTACTGGGAAGGTCGATTGATCACTGTACATTGTCATGTGATTAGTTTACGATTAAAATGGGGTTTTAGGAGGTGAAGGGTCAGATGGGCCTACTGCAGGCTGGACTGCAAAATAAATAAAATAAATAATATAAATAAACTACTTCAGAAGAATGAAAGAGGATCTTATTAAAACATAAAGAAAGGGATGGATAAGTGGCAGGGAAGTAGTTTCCACTGGAACTAGGGGACATGGTCTCAGGATTCGGGGGAACACACACAAAGTGCTGGAGGGACTCAGCAGGTTTGGGGGAATAGTATTGGGATGGAAATGAAGAGTAACTGCTTTTCCCAGAAAATAGTGAATATATGGGATTCTCTGCCCAGGGAAGCAGTTAAGGCTACCTCGTTAAATATATTGAAGACACAGTTAGAGTTTTGCATTGCAGAGGAATTAAGGGTTATGGGGAAAGACAGGTAGTTGGAGCCAAGTCCACAGCCAGATCAGCCATGATCTTAGTTCATGCATTTCTTTAGCCAGAGGGTGGTGAGTCATTGCCACAGATGGTTGTAGAAGCATTGGGTATACTTAAAACGGAGGTTGATAGGTTCTTGATAGGTTGTCAAAGGCTACAGGGAGAAGGCAGGAGAATGGGGTTGAGAGGGATAATAAATCAGCCATGATGGAATGATGGATCAGTGGGTCAAATGGCCTAATTCTGCTCCTATGTCTTATGGTCTAATGTTATGGAATGGTAGGGCAGGCTTGACAGGCCAGAAGGCCTAGCAATTCTTATGTTCTTATTCTTTACCAAACAAAGAGACCCACCATTGTGTTAACTTATGCCTACTGCCATTTACAGGGCCACTATACCTCCTGAAATTCCAGTTGCAGCTTATTTTATTAGAGGAAGTGGAATTCCAAGAACCCTTTCTTTCAAGCATCCCAAACAGATTTCCCATCAGTTAAATGAAGCGTTCGTCATTGACATAAAATTAATCATGGCCTGGAAAGTCTTCAAGTCTGCTTGTAAATGGATTTTTAAAAAATTAATAGCTTCCCACCACCCCCCCCCCCACCCCTGCTTCATTTCGAAAGGAAGAAACATTTCAAAGGCACCGCTGCCCTGTTGATGTGGATCCTGCCCCATCTGTTCTGAGATTCTCCCAAACTCATCAGGTTTCTTCAATAAAAAGCCTCTGAGGAGATACATTGACCACAAGACGCAAACCACATGTGCTCAGTATGTGTGTGATCCCTGGGATCGAACATAGTAATGACCTCACTAGATTATATTTGCTCTATTCCCCGGCTGACCAGACACTATGGAGATGGAATTACAATCAATGTGATTGGGAGAAGGGCTGAGGGGTGAGACATAAATGAGGCCAAGTGCACTTCTCACGAGGGAGTTTGGAATGTCTATGTTTAATGTGGTTGTTTCTCTTTATGTCTCCATTTTATGGAGAAGCTGCATCCTTCACAAAGAGACAAAAGACTTTCAATAACCAATTCCTCAAACTTATTCAAGAGAAATTCTCCTGCCAGTGGGCTCCACGGTAGCTTGATAGTTAGTGGGACGCTATCACAGCTGGGGGTGTTACAGTGTTCGGAGTTCTGTAAGAGTTTCTATGTTCTCTCTGTGACCATGTGAGTTACCTCCGGGTCTTCCAGTTTCCTCCCACAGTCCAAAAACGTACCGGGCAGATTAACAGGTCATTGTAAGTTGTCTTGTGATTAGGTTAGGGTTAAATCAACGTTGCTGGGAGTTGCCAATGGCGCGAAGGGCTTCTAAATTATACAAAACAAATACAATTTTGGTGTGAATATACAAAGCATTTTTCCCTCCCCCTTTCCCTCTTCTATTCCTCAATCTGGCCTCTTACATCTCCTCAGCTGCCTATCACATCGCACCGGTGCCCCTCCTCTTTCCTTCACTCCCATGGTCCAGTCTCCTCTCCTATCAGATTCCTTCTTCTTCAGTCCTTTACCTCTTCCACCAATCACCTCCCAGCTTCTTACTTCATTCCACCTCCCCCACTCACCAGGTTTCATCTACGACTTTGCACTCCTTATCCTCCCCACTCCCACCTTTTTATTCTGGCATCTTCCCCCTTCCTGAAGAAGTCTCAGCCCAAAACGCCAGCAGTTTATATCCCTCCATAGATGCTGCCTGACCTGCTGAGTTCCTCCAGCATTTTGTGTGTGTTGCTTTGGATTTCTAGCATCTGCGTGATCCCTTATGACTATGGGTTAGTAAGCTTTTCAGATGGCACTAAAGCAGATGATGATGTTGACTATATAAAATACAGGGACTTTTGATGAGCCAGTAATGTGGACAGAGGACTGGAAACTGGCTTTTAATCCAGATATGAGGAATTGCATTCTAGGACATCAACCCAGGATAGAACTTACACAATGAATGGTGGATCCCTGGGAGGGGCCTGACAGTGCAAACACATAGTTTGCTGAAAGACCCTTCTCAGGTCAAGAGGGCAATGAAGCAGACACTTGGCATGCTGGCCTTCATCGGTCAGGGCATTGAGTATGGAGGAAGGATGTTGTGATGTTATATAAGATGTTGCTGAGCTGCATTTGGAGTATTGTGTATGGTTTTGGTCACTCTGTTATTGGAAAGATGTGTTTGGGAAGAGATTTTCCAAGATGTATATTGAATACATTTCTCTGACATCAAATGTACCTATTGAAACCTATGTTGTCTGGACTCAGGGGCCTGAGTTACAAGGAGAGATTGAGTGGCCTAGAGCAACACACACAAAAGGAACTCAGCAGATCGGGCAACATTTAGGGAAAGGAATAGATAAATGATGTTTCAGGCTGAGACCCTTCTTCAGGACGGAGTTCCTCCAACAGTTTGTGTGTGCTGTTTTGGATGTCCAGCACCAGCAAACTTTCTCCTGTTTATGTATTGTGTAATCTTGGACTTCATTCCCTGAAACATTGAAGGGCTCGTGATAGAGGCAGACAGGGTGAAAGTGCATGGTCTTTTCCCTAAGGACGGAAAAACAAGAGGGCACAGGTTTAAGACCAAAGGCAAGAGATTTAAAAGGGACATCAGGGGCAGCTTCCTCACACAAAATGTGGAGCAAAAATCACAAACATTAGAAAATCAGGAGGTGCTGGAAATCTTGAGCAAAACACTCAAAATACTGGGGGAGCTCAGGAGGTCAGGCAGCATCTATGGAAAAGAGTTAACTCCAACTTATGTGCACATTTGACTGTTTATTTATACTGAGCCCCTTTTTTTCTCTTTTTATTCTTTAATAACTCTTTGGTTAAGTTAATGTTCATAAATACATATTTTTTATAGTTGCATGCAGTTATTTCATGCCGATGGGCAATTGCAGGGGGGTGGTAAATCAGACAGCGTTCACGCAAACCAGGGTTCGGGTGGGCGAGACATTCCGACCTCACGGGTTTGGTGGGACCAAAGTCACATACACCCCAGATGTACAGGGCCTGAGAAAGCTGGGTTTCTCGCCATGGAGTCCAGCGGCTGTTGGCGAGGGGCTAATGAGCCGCAGTTCCAGAGACGCCCAGTAAAAGGCATTTCATAAGGCTTTGGTCAGAGCACGTTTGGAGTATTGTGAGTAGTTCTGGGTCCCATAGCTAAGAAATGTTGTGCTGGCATTGGTGAGGTCCAGAGGAGGTTCACAGGAATGATGCCAGAAATGAGAGGATGCTCCCTATCGTGGGGGAGTCTAAGACCAGAGGGCACAGCCTCAGAATACAAAGACATCCCTTTAGAACAGAGATGAGGAGGAATTTCTTTAGCCAGAGGGTGGCAAATGTGTGAAATTCATTGTCACAGATGGCTGTGGAGGCCAAGTCTTTCTATATATTTAAAGTGGAGGTTTTAAAGTGTAGTGAGGGTGTGAAAGGTTATTGGGAGAAGGCAGGAGAATGGGGCTGAGAGCCATGCTTCTTCACACAGAGAGTGGTGAGAGTGTGGAATGAGCTGCCAGATGCCAGATGCAGGCTCACTTTTAACATTTAAGTAAAACTTGGACAGCTACATGGATGAGAGGTGTATGGAGGGATATGGGCCAGGTGCAGGTCAGTGGGACTAGGCAGAAAAATGGTTTGACACAGCCAAGAAGGGCCAAAAGGCCTGTTTCTGTGCTGTAATGTTCTATGGCTCTAAGGTTCATGATAGAATGGCAGAGCACACACAATGGGCTGGACGGCCTATTTCTGCTGCTATGGCTAATGGTCTTATGGTCTAACCGCACCGTTGTGTCATCCATGGGTCAGCTGGCTCAGGAATTCTGTGGGTTTGAATACCACGAATCATTCAAATATATTCAAGGCTGTGGCAGACAAATTTTTGGACAGTGGGTGAGCCAATGGTTGTGGGTAGGCTGATCCGAATGGAAGAGCTTGCTCCAGAGGCTGTAGCATTCCTTGTTTCTTCTGACTCATAGGGAAAGGCTGAATGGAACATGGAACATTACAGACACTTCCATCCACAATGTGTGTCAATCGTTTAACCTACTCTAATATCAATCTAACCCTCCCTCCTACATAACCTTCCAGTTTTCTATCATCCACGTGCTTATCTTAAATGCCCCTAATGTATCTGCCTCTACCACCATCCTTGGCAGTGTGTTCCAGAAAAGTGAAAAAATTAGCATTACAAAAGAAAAAGTTAACCAATGGGAAACATCTCCTTGACTTTAGAGGTCGACAATGAAGTGTCAGACACCTGCCTCAGAGTTGAGGACCTCTTCCCAGAAGCAGCGGAGATCCTTGCGGCAATATGGGACCAGGTGGTTAACACAAAAAATTATCAAATAAAAATATTAAATAAAAGACCAACAAAATGCAGAAAATGCCAAGAGAAACCAGAATCATTCCAATACATTGCCGAATCCTGGAGCAGTTTAACCTGATCTGATTACTTACACAGGCACAATCAAATGGATAAAAGCACTCATCAAAATCTTGCTTTAAAATGGAGCTGCAAACAACATGACCACAGGTGATGTCCTCCAGACAGTTCACAAAACTACTACTTTCACTTCTTTTACATCTTTTTTTCCTTTCAAATGTGGCTCTGCTGTGGGAGCCTTGATCTACATTTTGCTGGTGTGTCCTCAGGCCAAGTGAGTGATCTGGCGCTTTGCTGTCTCGAGAGGGTTCCGGGAGGCTTTAATGAAACCTGCAGCCTCGAGGCCAAGAAGCCTGGGACAGGGCACAAGCCCGTGATCGATTTCACTTCTCGTCGGTCTCACCAATTAAAGCCCTAAGGCAGATTGAAATCATCGAGGCGTGTGCAGATGGCCGCTGGGTGTGTAGCATCATCTACCAGCCTCTCGCTCGCTGCTGCCGGAGGAAGGCGTCTGCATGTGATGGTCTCCCTCTCCCACTTGCTTTCTGCTCCCGAAGGAAGATCCCAGGGTTCGAATGGTCTCTCCCTTGATGCCGTTGGATGATGGTGCCAGTCCTGGATCGTAAGCAGGGTTTGATTGACACAGTTTGTTGATTGAAGTGATCAATCAACTTCACGTGATGCATTTCTGATTCCTGATTGCTACTTTTTTCTTGTTGCTATTTTGGTCGATTTTGATTGGGGCAGCCTGCAGATAATGCAGATAAGTCCTGACGAAGGGTCTCAGCCCGAAACGTTGACAGTGCTTCTCCTTATAGATGCTGCCTGGCCTGCTGTGTTCCACCAGCATTTTGAGTGTGTTGTGCAGATAATGAATATTGAGCTGAACCGAATATCCCTGGACCCTTTTAATTTTGAGTTTTATATTTTGTGTTTCTCACTTGGTTTTTTTTTGTTGCTCTTTGTGCAATTTTTTTTTGTGCATGGAGGGCTTGTTGTTTTTCTTTGAACATGTTCCATGGTTTTCCTTGTTTTTTGGCTGTCTGTGTGAAGATGAATCTCAGGGTTGTCTATTGCATACATAGTTTGATAATAAATGTACTTTGAATCTTACTTTGCTATAAATACAAGCCTGATTCAGCTTTAGAGTCAGAGTCCTACAAATTATATTATGACTGATTGATTATTACAGATAGGGCAATCTTTAATAACCATCTGGATATAATAATACAGGGTGAACACCAAGAACAACTTACTTAATAAATATAGCCAACCCACACACACATAACATACAGAAATCAGTAAGTGAAGAATAGCAGAAATATGCTGAATTAAAAGAGGAAATTGAAAGACTTTGGAACGTGAACAGGATATACATTGTCCCAATAGTAATATCTACAATTCATATCATCCCAAAGTCAACACACAATAGCATTAAACAATTAGACCTACACAGCAATATCTATGTAAATCTTCAGAAAGCCACAATCCTAAACACCACTCGAATAGTTCAAAAGTTCCTGGCAATTGAGAAATGAGTGAGCTTGGCTATGCCTGTACCTCAGGTTTTACCAGCTTGAGCTATAAGGGAAAAAACAATGAATATCCAGATCATGAGATGAAGGGCCCTTAAAAGTGAGTCCAGAGGTTGTAGGAACAGTTCAGTGTGGGGGTGAGTGAAGTTATCCCCTCTGGTTCAAGAGCCTAATGGTTGAGAGGTAATAACTGCTCTTGAACTTGGTGGACCAGGTGGTGGAGGTCCCTGATGATGTAGATGTGCTCAGTGGTGGGGATGGTCTTTTACGTAAGACTTCTGTCTTTGACTTAGCTCCGCTGCTACAGTGCGGTTACAGGAGCAGTTAGCACCTTCTACAAGCTGCACAGGGACATGTTTAAAATTAAAAATAACACATACATGCATCTAGAAACCTACACAATTATCACCCTTGCACTGAAAATATGCTTCTGTCTAACAGAGTCAGACCTGCGTTCAGCGAAACTCACACAACTGTATCAGTCTGCCTTCACTCTGACCTCAAGAGGCTGAGAAGGGGCAGAAAGTATCCAGGTGTAATCACTTTCTGTTGTCTCACTGGCAAAGGTGATAAGGAGCCTGAAGGAAACACTTTGCATGCTGACCCTTCCACGACCCTTGTTGCTCTTTAAGTGAACTGATAAACTCAACAGAGAGAGAGAGAGAGAGAGAGAGAGAGAGAGAGAGAGAAATCTGCCGCCCTATTAAAGTGCGGGAGTAAAGCATATCAGGAGAGTGCATTAAGGAAAAACTATGACCTGACCTCCTGTCGACCTTGGCCGCCAACCAAAAATATTCATCCCTGCCACTGTTTAAACTCCAGCAGCTTGCCACCAATTGTCTGCTTCCAGTCAGCCTTCTTACAGTGTTATCGCTGCAAGACCGTGACTCTGTTGTGGGCTTTCTTTAATAAGCCGACAAGCTTTCACGGTGGGATTCAATTGCTTTTCTCTATGGATATTGGCGGCATTGCCTGCAAGAACAAAAGCTGTCCATTTACAATGTAAAACAAAATGCCTGCGTATGGGTAACCCGTGCTGCCCGAGTGTTTTGGGTCCAGAACCCTCCTGCTGTGTTTGGCTGGTGACCTTATGGGTCTCATCAGGGTCTCTGCTCAAACCAGCCGCCCTTGGAAACCAAGGATGTTTACAAACAGATTGCAGTTGGCTGTGGCTGAGACGAAGGCTTTTCTTCACTTTCTGAGTCTGGTAACAGACCTGGCTGCACAACTGGCCCAAACCAACCTACATGCCTCATCCAAGCCAGTTCCATTTTCCATGTTTGGCTCATAAGCTTCAAAACCTTTCTAAGCCATGTACCTGGCCAAGTACCTTTCAAAGGTTGTTTTTGTACCTACCTGAACAATTTGCTCTGACTTACAGTTAACACTTTGATGAAGGTCAATGTGCCAATGCCCCCTCCATCATCTTTCTTATTGTAGCTTCTGCCTACTTCATGTCCAGTCCTGATGAAGAGTCATGGCCCGAAACATCAACTGTTTATTCCTGTCCATGAATGCTGCCTGACCTGCTGAATTCCTCCAGGATTTTAGGTGTGTTACCTCCCTCACTACATGATCTATCTGTGTAACCACTTTCACTGAACTATACACTTGTATTCATAAATCCACTTCATTCCACACACACACTGAGGGGCCAACCATTCACTGCATATGTCCCTCCCTGATTTGATCTCCCAAAATACAATAGTTCACATTTATCCGAATTGAAGAGGATTTGTCACGTTATTTCTCACTGCAAGGTTTGACTGGCGCCCCTTGTGGCTATGGACTGGTTTTGGAGGACCCTGCGGTTCATGCTACATGTGTTCCTGGGTACTCTTTTTTTGCCATTTGTGTGCGATTTGCTCTCGAGGGTTAGATTGGCTCTGTGGCCTACAGTCAATGAATGACACAGCGCTAAACTGAACTAAACTCAACAATCCTAAACAGTTTCAAGGACTCTGCGGTTCGATGTTTAATATTCTGTGTGTTACTTGCTCGTTTTTTGCCGTTGGTGTGATTTGTTCTTTTCTTTGCATGTTGGGTGTTTGATGTTTTGTTTCAATGGGTTCATCGGTATTTGTTCCGTGGTTGCCTATGGGAGAACGAGTCTCAGGGTTGTATATTTCAAAATACTTTGATAATGAATGTACTTTGAAGCTTTGAATCCTTTGAATGTACATCAAAATAAAGAAACGTAGAGTGAAATGATATCAAATCAGCGAGGGTTAAGGAGGCAGCCTGCAGGTGTCACCACATTCTGGGGCCAGCATAACACACCTTCAGCTCATGAACCCTAACCATAACGGTACGTCTTTGCACTGTGGGAGGAAACCAGAGCACCTGGAGGAAACCCACACAGTCACAGGGAGAACGTACAAACTCCTTACGGGCAGCGGTGAGAACTGAACGCTGATCGATACTCATTGGTGCTGTAAAGTGATCGTGCCAACTGCTATGCTACCATGCCAACCATTGATGAACCTGCCCTGCTATGTGTAATTGGACATACACCTAACCGATCAGGGATTTACCCCTGAACTTCCCACTCTATTCATAACACCACCTGTTTTAGCAGGAGAAACGGCAGCTGCTGAATAAGAGTCTGCTTCAACATTCTGAAAGCTCCTGCTGGACACTACTGTGCAAAGACCTGTGGACGTGGGCAGGGAACCAAGCTATGGGCTTTCAAATTCTTGTGGTATTCACAGATTCCAGCTCGAGCTGCAACAGTACAGCTACTTCTTTGTGACCTTTTCACCTTCCTTTCATTTGAATGAGAAACTCCTGTTCAATTTTGTTTCACACACACACACACACACACACACACACACACACACACACACACACACACACACACACACACACACACACACACACACACACACACACACACACACACACACCACCACCACCACCACCACCACCACCACCACCCCCACCCCCCAATCTAGGCCCAGAGCCTTTTGTAGCAGTGATGCCTGGGTCCTAGTGCACGGTACAACTTGCTGTTTAGACAATTTAAACACCGCCCAATTAAACCATCTCCTCATTCTAGGGCCTTCTGCTGTTCCGTTATTTGGTCAATTTAAGAGCCGGCTAGATAGGATGTGAGAGCTGATTGCTCTCCACAATGGTCATCTCCATGGTGCTGAGGCTGTGAAGACTGC
Organism: Hypanus sabinus; assembly: GCF_030144855.1. Taxonomy (NCBI): domain Eukaryota; kingdom Metazoa; phylum Chordata; class Chondrichthyes; order Myliobatiformes; family Dasyatidae; genus Hypanus; species Hypanus sabinus. Next base: position 187,434,350 of record NC_082708.1, on the reverse strand, counting down.
CCTGGCTGTTGTGATCCACGTCTGTTAATATGATGGACTGATAAACAAGGCTTTGGGCCTACTCCAGGCTGCTCCGGGGTTTGGATCTCAGGACTCAATTTTGGTTCAGAATGACGAAGGGTCTCGGCCCAAAACGTTGACAGTGCTTCTCCTTATAGATGCTGCCTGGCCTGCTGGGTTCCACCAGTGTTTTGTGTGTGTTGTTTGGTTCAGAATGCACCAGTCACTTCAATTATTTGCATGATTTTTTTTCTTTCTCTTGTGCATTGAGTGTTGGTATTTTATTTTTAATTTTATTCTTTTTTTTCTTTAATTGTGTTCTTTTGGGCTTCCTGCTTTGTAGCTACCTGTGAGCAAGAAAATCTTAAGGTTGTATAATCTATACATTCTTTGATAATAAATGAATCTTAAATTAATTTAAATGTTCCTATTTTGCCTCAGATAATATGGGAGTGCCCAACAAGGGCAGTATTGACTAACTATCTTTCTTGCTCTCTGAACTGGTTACCCATTGTAGAGGGCAGAGAACCATATTGCGGTGGTCTGGTATTCCATGTAGGTCAGGCTGGGCAGGGATGACTGATTTCCTTCCTAAAGGCAGGGATAATGGGTGTACTTGGAGAGTTTTGTGGTCACATTCAATGCCATTTGGTTCTGATTCCACTTTTGTACAATTCAAACTTCTCCGCTGCAATAGTGAGATTTGATCTCATGACCTCTGACCCAACAAATTGGAGTATCAGTCCCATTTGGGCTGAACCTTTGCTCATTAAACCAAATATAATTTAAATCATATCTAGCAGCAAATCCTTAATTTTTCTTTTGTTCAATAAGAGGATACTTCTAAGCTGTAGCCAGTTGAGTAATTGGAATTGGAATTGGTTTATTATTGTCATGTGCTGAGACACAGTGAAAAGCTTGTCCTGTACAGTTTGTACAGATCAGACCACTCCATGGTGCATGGCAGTAGAACGAGGTAAAACGATAACAGAATGCAGAATGAAGTGTAAACAGATACAAAGTGCAATGTAAGCAGACAATGAGGTGCAAGATCAGAATGAGGTAGATTGTGAAATCAAGAGTCCAACTATTCAATGGTCTTATAACAGTGGATTGAAGCTGTCCTTGAGCATGGTGGCACGCGTTTTCAGACTTTTGTACCTTCTGCCCAATGGGGTCGTGGGGCAGAAGAAAGAGTGTCCATGGTGCAGTGCAGCCAGGAAATAAGGTGTAAGGGCCACAAGGCAGATATTGTGTGTAAGGTGTGTTTCCGGCAAGTGAGTGTGAACATGTGTTTTAACATCTGTGTGCGTCAGTGTCCAATATGTGTGTGAATGAGTCATAGAATCCACAGCGAGGGAGCAGGCCCTTCAGCCCTTCTGGTCCATGTTGCCCATCCAAGCCAGTTCCATTTGCCCATGTTTGGACCATATCTCTCTAAACTTTTCCAGTCTGTCCGAGATTGTGAGTGTATTGGTATTGAACATAGAACATAGAAATTTACAGTACATTACCAGCCCTTCAGCCCACTATATTGTGCCGACCATGTAGCCTCTTGGTATTGGTTTATTTATTTATTGAGATACAGCGCGGAACAGGCCCTTCCAGCCTTTCGAACTGCGCCGCCCAGCACAGGACAATTCAGAATGACCAATTAACCTACCAACCAGTATGTCTTTAGACTGTGGGAGGAAACCAGAGCACCCGGAGGATACCCATGCAGTCACGGGGAAGATGTACAAACTCCTTATAAACAGCATTGGGAATTGAACCCGGAATTCCATTGGCATCCTCTTGTACAACCATGCATTTAAGGATTTTAAAGATTAGCTTTATTTGTCACATGTACATCAAAACATACAGTGAATAAATTGTGCCGATGGTGTCAATGACCAACTCAGTCCCGGGCTGTGCTGTGGGCAGCCTGCAAGTGTCGCCATGTTTCTGGCGCCAATGTAGCATGCCAACAACTTACTATCCAAAGGCCTCATTCCACACATGTACCATCTTCCATGTAAATAAGTGATTTTTAAGAAATTTTTATTTAGAGATACAGCATGGTAACAGGCTATTCCAGCCCAATGAACTTATGTTGACCAATTACACCAATTAACCTACACCTTTAGCATGTGGTCACATGGACTACGTACAAACTCCTTACAGACAGCAGCTGGAACTGAACCCAGGTAGGTGGCGTGTTAAACTAGGTAACCTTGCAGCCCACTTGACTCATTTTTTGTGCCAAGTCAACCCACACAAAATGCTGGAGGAACTCAGCAGGCCAGGCAGCATCTATGGAAAAGAGTAATCAGTCAATGTTTCGGGTCGAGACCCTTCTTCAGGACTGGATTGAAAGATGAGGAAGTCAGAGCAAGAAGATGGTGGGGGGGGGGGAAGAAATCGACAGCAGGAATCACAGAGGGGGAGCAGTGAGAGTGGATTTCACTGAACTCCCATTGAAGGGAAGATTTAAACTTTTCCAGGGAACATGTTGCTTAGATTTCCAGCATCTGCAGATTTTCTCGTGTTTGTGTATTAGCACTAACGTCTGGTTTTGCACAATTATTTTCTTCCCTGCCTGGTATAACCTGTGTATAATATACACTCAGTGGCCACTGTATTAGAGAGCTCCTGTACCTAATAAAGTGGCTACTGTGTGTATGTTCATGGTCTTCTGCTGCTGTAGCCCGTCCACTTCAAGGTTTGTGTGTTCAGAGATGCTCTTCTACACACCGTATCGTGTGGATATTGAGTTATTGTCTCCTTCCTGTCAGCTCAACCCAACCTGGCCTTTCTTCTCAGACCTCTCACGTTAACAAAATGTTTTCGCCCGCAGAACTGCCACTCACTGAATTTTTTTTTTCCACCATTCTCCGTAAACTCGTAAAAATCCCAGGAGATCAGCATTTTCTGAGATACTCAAACCACCTCGCCTGCCACCAACAATCATTCCGTGGTCAAAGTCACTCAGATCACATTTCTTCCCCATTCTGATGTTTGGGCTGAACAACAACTGAACCTCCTGACCATGTTTGCATACTTTTGTGCACTGAGTTGCTGCCACATGATTGGCTGATTAGATATTTGTATTGGCAAGCAGGTGTAGCTAATAAAGTGGCCACTGAGAGTATATTCAGTGTGTGTTGTCTGTGCCTGAGTTGCTGCTGAAAACAGGTTCTCCATTGTACCTGCAGCTCTCTGAACCCGCACACATCACAAGCTCCAGTTGTTCAGGCGTGACCTGGAACACTGGAGGAAAACAGGAAAAGGAATGTACACTGGCAGAGTTCTAAAGGTGAATGAGACGAAGTTTCTCTACAGAGAGAGTGGTTGATATCTGAAACTTGTTGCCAGTGGAGGCGACGGAATCAGATATAATCAGAGAGTTTATAAACATTTAAACAGGCACTTGAATAGGTAAGGTGTAGAAGGATACGTGCAGGCCTAATGTAGCCAAAGTGAGAGTATGGGCAGGAAGAACAGAATGAATATGATAGGCTGAAGGGTCAGTTTATATGTCATGCGACTCTATGACACTAAACTGACTGATGCCTTATCGTGCAGCGGTTAGCACGACCCTATTACAGCTCGGGGCATCGGAGTTCAGAGTTCAATCCCGGCATCCTCTGTAAGGAATTTGTAGTTTCTTACACACAAAAGGCACCACAGTGGTGTAGTGGTTAGGACGATGCTAGTACAGGTCAGGGAGTAGGAGCTCGGAGTTCGGCCCTGGTTGTCCTCTGTAAGGAGTCTCTGCAGATACTCCCCGTGGAATGCGTGGCTTTTTCACAGGTGCTCCAGTTTTCTCCCACAGTCAAAAGACATACAGGATAGGTTAACTAGTCACTGTAACTTGTCCAGTGATGAGGTTAGGGTTAAACCGGGGTTGCTGGGGTGGCACTGTTCAAAGAGCCAGAAGGGTTTTACTCCGTGCTCTATCTCTAAATAAACAAACAAACAAAGTGTGTCACCAAAGACTCCTGCAGATGTATGGTGGAGAGCATTCTGACTGGTCAAAATGAACTCTACAATTCATGTTCTCAGCATTATTTATTTATTTAACTACTGCATTTGCACAGTTTGTCTTCCTTTGCACATTGTTTGTGCACAGTCTTTGTGTGTTGTTTTCAATTGGTTCTATTGTATTTCTTTGTTCCACTATAAATGTCTGAAAGAAAATGTATCTTCGGGTTGTATATGATGATATATACGTACTTTGAGAATATACGTACTTAGTTGGAGCTTTGAACTTCAATTGCATTACTGTCTGGTATGGAGGCTGAATGCACAGGATCAGGAAAACACTGCAGAGGGCTGTGTACTCAGCCAGCTCCATCACGGGCACTTGCTCTCCTACCATCCAGGATATCTCCAAAAGGTGGTGCCTCAAGTAGGTGGGACCCTCACCCTCTTCTCATTACTACCATCAAGGAGAGGTACGCACACTCACTGATTCAGGACAGCTTCTTCCCCTCTGTCATCAGGTTCTTGAATGGTCGATGAACCCATGGACTGTACCTCATTATTATTTTTTCACTATTTATACAATTTTATGCCTCCGACGCAAAGCAATGGATTTCACAGCATATAAGGCGATGGCAATAAAACTCATTCTGTTAATATACCTGAAAGAAAGACTGCCATTTCTCTAGCGCCTTGCTCATCCCTTCACATCCCATGGTAGTTTGTGGCCAGTGAAATAGCGACTAAGTGTAGCTACTGTTGAAAGGTGAGAAGTACAGTAGTTAAAGAAAACACAGCACCGCAGATACCTGAAAGATTTCTGACCTGAAATCTTTGTTTTCTTTCCCCCCTGGAGTAGTAAAATTAAAGGAAGGGAAGGTACGGAAAGTGTGCACCAGAATATATCAGGGGAATTGACTGTGGAGATAAAAGGCCAAATGCAGGTCATTGGGTCATATGGTGATAGAGACAGTTGTCAGATTTTAATTCCTGGGTATGAACAACATTGGCAGAATCTTGGAGTGAAGGAGTGTGTAACAACTCTCCAATACTGGGACAGTCCCAGAGAGAGGGAATGTGACCATTTCCCAACACTGGAGAGTACCAGAGAAAGAGAGTGTAACAATTCCCCAACACTGGGAGAATCCCAGAGAGAGGGAATGTGACCATTTCCCAACACCAGAAGGATCCCAGAATCAGAATTAGAATCAGGTTTATTATCACTGGCATGTGTCGTGAAATTTGTTAACTTAGCAGCAGCAGTTCAATGTTATACATAATAACACAGAAAGAAAAGTAAATCAATTACAGGAAGTACACATATATATATATATACACACACACACACACACACACACACACACACATATATATATATAATACGTATATAAAAACAGAAGTAATATATTTTTTTTAAAGTGAGGTAGTATTCACAGGTTCAAGGTCCATTTATGAATCAGATATCAGAGGGGAAGAACTGTTCCTGAATCGCTGACTGAGTGCCTTCAGGCTTTTGAAACCTTGTTTCTGATGGTAACAACGGGAAGAGGGCTTGTCCTGGGTGTTGGGGGTCCTTAGTAATGGACACTGCCTTTCTGAGGCACCAATCCTTGAAGATGTCTTGGATACTACAGAGGCGAGTACCCAAAATGGAGCTGACTTAATTTTACAACTTCTTGTAGTTTCTTTCAGTCCTGTGCCGTAACCCGCACCCACCACCCCATGCCAGACAGTGATGCAGCCTGTCAGAATGCTTTCCATGGTACATCTGTAGAAGTTTTTGAGTGTTTTAGGTGACAAACCAAATCTTTTCAAACTCTTATTAAAATATAGCCCCTGCTTTGCCTTGTTTATGGCTGCATCGATATGTAGGAACCAGGTTTGATCCTCAGAGATCTTGACACCCAGGAATTTGAAATTGCTCACTCTCCACTTCTATTCCCTCTATGAGGATTGGTTTGTATTCTCTCGTCTTACCTTTCCTGAAGTCCACAATCAGCTCTTTCGTCTTACTACATTGAGTGCAAGGTTGTAGCTGCGACACCACTCAACTAGCTGGTATATCTTGCTCCTGTACCCCCTCTCATCTCCATCTGAGATTCTACCGACAATGGTTGTATCATCATCAAATTTATAGATGGCAATTCAGCTATACCTGGCCACACATTCATGGGTACAGAGAGAGTAGAACAGTGGGCTAAGCACACACCCCTGAGGTGCACCAGTGTTGATCATCAGTAAGGAGGAGATATCACCTGAGAGAGGGACTGTGACAATCCCAGAGAGACAAGGCATGACAGTTCTCCAATACCGGAAGAATCTCAGAGAGAAGAATGTGATGATTCACCAACTTGTCAGACAGTCTGCGGGGGAAGGGGTCGAGGGGGTCGGGGGGGGGGGGTGGTGAGAGGATTCAGGGAAGCTGTGTAAGAAAGGCAGCGGGAGAAAAAAATACTGCTGTGCAGATTCTTGGATTGGGAGTAATGTCAGAAGAATGGAGTGTGCAGAATAATCGGGACAAGCTCATGATCAAAATAATTAACGTATGGCATGTACTGGCGGGTTGTATAAATACATCAAAAAGATAGTCACAATGAAAAGAATGAGGAAAGGCGGTTTGTTCTAACCACTTCATTTATAGCCTGAAGCTCGGCTCTGATATAAACATTACAGCAATAATTTTTATGTCCAATAACAATTACTTTGGGTGCTATAAGCTTCGCTCTGTATTCTGGGTGCCCCATTGACTGACAGAAGGGATGAGTGAAGGCTGCTTTCCTGTGGATGACAGCACAAGCTGTTCCTTGTTCATTACTGACAGCGTAACCTGTCCAGAAACTGCTGAGGGATGCTTGGACACCCAGGTTACACACACACTGTCCCATCACACACTCCCGGGGTCAGACACAGAGTGAAGCTCCCTCCACACTGTCCCATCACACACTCCCGGGGTCAGACACAGAGTGAATCTCCCTCTACACTGTCCCATCACACACTCCCGGGGTCAGACACAGAGTGAAACTCCCCCCACACTGTCCCATCACACACTCCCAGGGTCAGACACAGAGTGAAGCTCCCTCCACACTGTCCCATCACACACTCCCGGGGTCAGACACAGAGTGAAGCTCCCTCCACACTGTCCCATCACACACTCCCGGCGTCAGACACAGAGTGAAGCTCCCTCCACACTGTCCCATCACACACTCCCGGGGTCAGACACAGAGTGAAGCTCCCTCCACACTGTCCCATCACACACTCCCGGGGTCAGACAAAGAGAGAAGCTCCCTCCACACTGTCCCATCACACACTCCCGGGGTCAGACACAGAGTGAAGCTCCCTCCACACTATCCCATCACACACTCCCGGGGTCAGACACAGAGTGAAGCTCCCTCCACACTGTCCCATCACACACTCCCGGGGTCAGACACAGAGTGAAGCTCCCTCCACACCGTCCCATCACACACTCCCGGGGTCAGACACAGAGTGAAGCTCCCTCTACACTGTCCCATCACACACTCCCAGGGTCAGACACAGAGTGAAACTCTCTCTACACTGTCCCATCACACACTCCCAGGGTCAGACACAGAGTGAAACTCCCTCCACACTGTCCCATCACACACTCCCGGGGTCAGACACAGAGTGAAGCTCCCTCTACACTCTCCCATCACACATTCCCGGGGTCAGACACAGAGTGAAGCTCCCTCCACCCGTCCCATCACACACACCCAGGGTCAGACACAGAGTGAATCTCCCTCCACACCGTCCCATCACACACTCCCGGGGTCAGACACAGAGTGAAGCTCCCTCCACACCGTCCCATCACACACTCCTGGGGTCAGACACAGAGTGAAGCTCCCTCCACACTGTCCCATCACACACTCCCGGGGTCAGACACAGAGTGAAGCTCCCTCCACCCGTCTCATCACACACTCCCGGGGTCAGACACAGAGTGAAGCTCCCTCCACACTGTCCCATCACACACTCCCAGGGTCAGACACAGAGTGAAGCTCTCTCCACACTGTCCCATCACACACTCCCGGGGTCAGACACAGAGTGAAGCTCCCCCCACACTGTCCCATCACACACTCCCGGGGTCAGACACAGAGTGAAGCTCCCTCCACACTGTCCCATCACACACTCCCGGGGTCAGACACAGAGTGAAGCTCCCTCCACACTGTCCCATCACACACTCCCGGGTCAGACACAGAGTGAAGCTCCCTCCACACTGTCCCATCACACACACCCAGGGTCAGACACAGAGTGAAGTTCTCTCCACACTGTCCCATCACACACTCCCAGGGTCAGACACAGAGTGAAGCTCTCTCCACACTGTCCCATCACACACTCCCGGGGTCAGACACAGAGTGAAGCTCCCTCTACACTGTCCCATCACACACTCCCGGGGTCAGACACAGAGTGAAGCTCCCTCCACACTATCCCATCACACACTCCCGGGGTCAGACACAGAGTGAAGCTCCCTCCACACTGTCCCATCACACACTCCCGGGGTCAGACACAGAGTGAAGCTCCCTCTACACTGTCCCATCACACACTCCCGGGGTCAGACACAGAGTGAAGCTCCCTCCACACTGTCCCATCACACACTCCCGGGTCAGACACAGAGTGAAGCTCCCTCCACACTGTCCCATCACACACACCCAGGGTCAGACACAGAGTGAAGTTCTCTCCACACTGTCCCATCACACACTCCCAGGGTCAGACACAGAGTGAAGCTCTCTCCACACTGTCCCATCACACACTCCCGGGGTCAGACACAGAGTGAAGCTCCCTCTACACTGTCCCATCACACACTCCCGGGGTCAGACACAGAGTGAAGCTCCCTCCACACTATCCCATCACACACTCCCGGGGTCAGACACAGAGTGAAGCTCCCTCCACACTGTCCCATCACACACTCCCGGGGTCAGACACAGAGTGAAGCTCCCTCCACACTGTCCCATCACAAACTCCCGGGGTCAGACACAGAGTGAATCTCCCTCTACACTGTCCCATCACACACTCCCGGGGTCAGAAACCGAGTGAATCTCCCTCTACACTGTCCCATCACACACTCCCGGGGTCAGACACAGAGTGAAGCTCCCTCCACACTGTCCCATCACACACTCCCGGGGTCAGACACAGAGTGAAGCTCCCTCCACCCGTCTCATCACACACTCCTGGGGTCAGACACAGAGTGAAGCTCCCTCTACACCGTCCCATCACACACTCCCGGGGTCAGACACAGAGTGAAGCTCCCTCCACACTGTCCCATCACACACTCCCAGGGTCAGACACAGAGTGAAGCTCTTTCCACACTGTCCCATCACACACTCCCGGGGTCAGACACAGAGTGAAGCTCCCTCCACACTGTCCCATCACACACTCCCGGGGTCAGACACAGAGCGAAGCTCCCTCCACACTGTCCCATCACACACTCCCGGGGTCAGACACAGAGTGAAGCTCCCTCCACACTGTCCCATCACACACTCCCGGGGTCAGACACAGAGTGAAGCTCCCTCCACACTGTCCCATCACACACTCCCGGGGTCAGACACAGAGTGAAGCTCCCTCCACACTGTCCCATCACACACTCCCGGGGTCAGACACAGAGTGAAGCTCCCTCCACACTGTCCCATCACACACTCCCAGGGTCAGACACAGAGTGAAGCTCCCTCTACACTGTCCCATCACACACTCCCGGGGTCAGACACAGAGTGAAGCTCCCTCTACACTGTCCCATCACACACACCCAGGGTCAGACACAGAGTGAATCTCCCTCTACACTGCCCCATCACACACTCCCGGGGTCAGACACAGAGTGAATCTCCCTCTACACTGTCCCATCACACACTCCCGGGGTCAGACACAGAGTGAAACTCCCTCCACACTGTCCCATCACACACTCCCGGGGTCAGACACAGAGTGAAGCTCCTTCCACACTGTCCCATCACACACTCCCGGGGTCAGACACAGAGTGAAGCTCCTTCTACACTGTCCCATCACACATTCCCGGGGTCAGACACAGAGTGAAGCTCCCTCCACACTGTCCCATCACACACTCCCGGGGTCAGACACAGAGTGAAGCTCCCTCCACACTGTCCCATCACACACTCCCGGGGTCAGACACAGAGTGAAGCTCCCTCCACACTGTCCCATCACACACACCCAGGGTCAGACACAGAGTGAAACTCCCTCCACACTGTCCCATCACATACTCTGAGGGTCTGGCATAGAACATACTGTAAACCATAGAAATGTACAGCAAAGTCCAGGCCGTTCAACCCATACCACAATAAATCTACATAACCCTCCATTTTAAGAATCTCTTAAAAGTCCTTAATATATCTGCCTCTATGGCTCGTCCTGGCAGGGTGCACCCATCACTGTCGATGTAGAAAACGTACCTCTGACATCCCCCCACTCACCCATACTTTCCTCTCTATACCTTAAAGATATGTCTCCTGATGAGGAAGTGAAGGATGCAGTTGCAAGGTACAGAGGGCATGGAAAAGAAAGTACAAACTCAGTCAGCTCCATCTTGGGCACTCGCCTCCCCAGCATCCAGGACATCTTCAAAAGGTGATGCCTTAACGAGACGGCATCCATCATTAAGGACTCCCATCACCCAGGACATGCTCTCTTCTCATCGCTACCATCAGGAAGGAGGTAGAATCAGATATACAGAACACTACAACATAGAAGTAGGCCCTTTGACCCATTTAGTCTGTGCAGAACTATTAACCTGCCTAATCCCATCGACCTGCACCCAGATCATATCCTCCATACCCCTCCCATCCATGTAATTATCCAAATTTCTCTTAAACATTGAAATCAAACCTGGATCTATCACTTCTGCCGGCAGCTTGTTCCATACTCTTACCACCCTCTGAGAGAAGAAGATCTCCCTCATGTTCCCCTTAAACATTTCACATTTCATCTTTAACCCATGACCTGGAGTTGTAGATGCACTCAGTACTTAGGAACAGCTTCTTCCTCTCCCCATCAGATTTCTGAATGAACCATGAACCGTACACTACTTTACTAATTTTTCTTACTCTTTTTACACTACTTATTAATTTAATTTATATATATATATATATATACACACACACACACACATACCATATATAGTACTCATTTTAGTTTATAGTTTTTTATTATTATGTACTGCAATATACTGCTGCCTCAAAACAATAAATTTCATGACATATGCCAGTGATATTAAACCTGATTCTGATTCTGACACTGCCGCAGTAGATGTGGATAAAAGAGCGGAGAGGAACAAGGGTCGACACAAGGATAAACACATAGGCTGCAGCAAAAAAGGTACAGAGGGTTTGATGCAGGGGCAGATTACAGAGGGTCTGGCACAGGGGGAGATTACAGATGGACTGGGACAGGGGAAGATTACAGAAGTTTGGTATGGGGCAGATTACAGAGGGACTGGTACAGGGGAAGATTACAGGGGCAAATGACAGAGGGACTGGTACAGGGGCAGATTACAGAGGGAGCAGTTTAGAAGTCCATAAAACCATAAGACATAAGAGCAGTATTAGGCCATTCAGCCCATTCCATCATGGCTGACCCCAGATCCCACTGAACTCCATACACCTGACTTCTCACCATATCCTTTGATGCCCTGACTGATCAGGAAACGATCAACTTCCACTTTAAATATACCCACAGACATGGCTTCCAGAGAGCAGAGCACTCCGCAGATTTACTACTCTCTGGCTAAAAAAATTCCTCCTTATCTTTGTTCTAAAGGGTCGTCCCTCAGTTTTGAGCCTGTGCCCTCTAGTTCTGCAGAACCCCACCATATGAAACATCCTCTCCACGTCCACCCTATCTAGTCCTTTCGGCAGGTTTCAATGAGATCTCTTGTGTTCTTCTAAATTCCAGTGAGTACAGGCCCAAAGCTACCAAATGCTCCTCATATGTTAACCCCTTCATACCTGGAATCATCTTCATGAATCTCCTCTGGACTCTCTCCAATGGCAACACATCCTTTCTTGAGATATGGGGCCCAAATTGTTGACAATACTCCTAGAGCAGCCTGACTAGTGTCTTATAAAGGCTCAGCATTATATCTTTGTTTTTATATTCTATTCCCCTTGAAATAAATGACAACATTGTATTTGCCTTCTTTATCACTAACTAAAATCTGTAAATTAACCTTCTGGGAGTCTTGCACGAGGACTCCTACATCCCTCTGCACTTCTGATGTTTGAACCTTCTCCCCATTCAGATAATAGTCTGCACTTTTGTTCCTTTTACCAAAATGCAGTATTGTACATTTCCCAACACTGTATTCCATCTGCCACTTTTGTGCCCATTCTTCCAGTTTGTTGAAGCCTTTCTGCAATCACATTGCTCCCTCAGCACTAACAAGCCCTTCACCAATCTTCATATCATCTGCAAAGTTTGCCACAAAGCCATCAATTCCATTATGTAAATCACTGACAAACAATGTGAAAAGTAGCGGGTCCCAATACTGACCCCAGAGGAACACCACTAGTCACCAGCGGCCACTCGCTGCCTCCTACCTGCCAGACATTCTGCTGTCCATGCCAGTATCTTTCCTATAATGCCATTCGGATGTTATCTTGTTTCGCAAGCTCATGTGTGGCACCTTATCAAATGCTGCCTATTACTTCCTCGAAGAACTCTAACAGATTTATAAGGCAAGATTTCCCTTTAAGATATCAAGTTCCTCGAAACCTCAAAGCTGCTGTGCAGGTTGCCTCTGTGATTAAGAAAGCATATGGTTTATTGACCTTCATCAACTGTGGGATTGAGTTTAGGGATCAAGAGATAATATTGCAGATATATAGGACCCTTGTCAGACAACCACTTGGAGTATTGTGCTCAGTTCTGGTTGCCTCACTATAAGAAGAATGGGAAATCATAGAAAGGGTGCAGAGGAGATTTACAAGGATGTTGCCCGGGTTGGGGAGCATGCCTTATGAGAACAGGTTGAGTGAACTCGGCCTTTCTTCCTTGGAGTGACGGAGGATGAGAAGTGACCTGATAAGAGGTGTATAAGATGATGAGAGGCATTGATCGTGTCGATAGCCAGAGACTTTTTCCCAGTGCTGAAATGGCTAACACCAGAGGGCACAGTTCTGAGATGCTTGGAAGTAAGTACAGAGGAGATGTCAGGGGTAAGTTTTTTACACAGAGAGTGGTAAGTGCATGGAAGGGGCTGCCAGCAACGATGGTGGAGGCGGATATGATAGGGTCTTTTAAGAGACTCCTGGAGAGGTACATGGAGCACAGAAAAATAGAGGGCTATGGGTAACCCTGGGTAATTTCTAAGGTAAGGACAGTTTAGCACAGTTTTGTGGGCCAAAGGGCCTGTACTGTGATGTAGGTTTTCTATGGTTCTATGAAAAACCTCCTCCTTAATAATAGACTCCAACCTTTTCCCAACCACTGGGGTTAGGCTAACTGGCCTGTAATTTCCAGCAAAATGTGAGCCTCATACAGCATCCAATCACAAAGGTCTGGGATGAAGTGCTCCAACACACAGGGTTTGACAGAGAGGGGTGTCACAGAGAGGGTGTGGCAGAGTCACAGAGAACAGGCAATGGAGAGAGGGCGTCATTGAGAGGGTGTCACAGGGAGGGTGTGACAGAGGGGGTCTCACAGTGAAAGAGTCTCACAAATATCACAAAGAATATCAAAGAGTGCGTATCAAAGGAAGGTCATGACAGCAGCCGTCACAGGGAAGGTAAAACAAAGTGGTCTCACAGAGAGTGTGTCACGGAGAAGGTGTCACAGAGGGGATGTTGCAGAGAGTGGTTTATAGAGGGGGTGTGGCCGAGAGGTGTCACAAAGGGTGTGGCAAAAAGGGCAGGTCAGGACAGCCTCTAGGAAAAAGCAGTGTTGTGTATATTTTTAATATTTCAGTAATATTGTGTATATATTGTTTGATTAAGCTTCCTTTGTTGTTTACGTAATGCACTGTGGGTTATCTGTAGAAGTACGTAAACGGCATACGTCATCACACCACCACGTCATATGTGTGCACCTCACTCAAAGTAAAAAAATAAACTAAGACTCACATCTGTCAGCTCCCTTGTTTTCCTTTTCAATTACTTTTAATGTTTTGGAGTTAAAAACATAACAAGGAGCGTCTCAGAGTGAAAAGGAATGTGCAGAGAAGAGAATTACGAAGGAGGATTACCATACAAAGGAAGGAGAGTGGGCAATGAGTCAAAGCCTAGGAATTCTATGTTTAGACATTGTGAGTTTTTTAGCCGGGTCAGACTATACACTACAGTACCCAATACTAACAGTGCAGGCAAGGAGAACATTCCACATCATAAGTAATTTGTCAATGGTTGGGGGGTTAACAAAGAATAATATTTTGAAAGTAAACACATAGTTTTGGTTCCCCACACTTCCTTCCACAATTTTACCAAAAAAAAAAACAATCCAGATGATTTAATTTTGCAAAGGACACTTCAACATTATAAACCTGATTCTTGTTAAGAATTTCCTTGGGTTTATATTCTTTGGTTTGGGAGTCTGGAAAAAACATTTATGGTTTATGTGGATGTTGGGAGTATTTACTGCCTGTGACAACACTGACGTTTAGGGCAGCAATGAAGCTTCTCCATCTCTGGCAGTGCTCAGGGCTTCCTTCACCATGCCAGTAGATCCCTCTCGGTTTTCACTACAGTCCCAGGTGGAGATTCAGGAATACCGTCGCACTCAGATGTAGAAAGATTCTTCATCGCTGCTTCCATAACAGCTTTGTCTGACCAGTCAGGGTTGTAAGCCCCGAGTGGACCACTCTTAGTCTGGCATCTATCCTTTGAGCTGTTTGGCATGGGTGACCCTAAGGTCCCCTTGAATGGAAGAGCCAAACCATAAAGCCCTGACTTCAGCCAGCATAGGTCACTAGGTCATTGAAGCACACAAGCCTGCAAACCATGATAAGGTTGTGGTCCTCTTGGAGGGATTTTAGGAGCACAAATGCAAAAAGGGCAGATCAATAGCCATGTAAAAATGCATCAGATGGCATCACCTAGAAGAAGAAGGAGACCTTTGAAGGTGGATATTGAACTACACATGAAAAAGATATGATGGGGTATGCCATAACAGGACTGAGGATCTGCTAAAGATGACAAATTGGTAAACTGGGTAAATTAATATTGATAAATGCTTTATTATTGTCACATTGTCTGAACAACAACTTCTTACTCAATGTCAACAAAGGCAAAGCACTAATTATTGACTCCAGGGAGAGGAAACCAAAGGTTCATGAGCTAGTCCTCATTAGAGGATCAGAGGTGGAGAAGGTCGGTAACTTTAAATTCCTCGGTGATACCATTTCAGGGGATCTATTCTGGGCCCAGGATGTAAGTCCCATTACAAAGAAAGTGCAGTATCACCTCTACCTTCTTAGAAGTTTGACTAATTTCTATAGATGCACAGTGGAGAGTATATTGACTGGTTGCATCACACCTGGTATGGAAACACCAATACCCTTGAACGGAAAAGCCTACCAAAAGTGATGGATACAGGCTAGTCTATCACAGGTAAATCCATCCTGACCATTGAGAACATCTACATGGAGCATTGTCATAGGAAAGCAATATCCATCTTCAAGGACTCCCACCATCCAGGCCTTGTTCTCTTCTCACTGATGCCATACAAGAGCATCAGGACCCACACCACATGGCTTAGGGACAGTTATTACCCCTCAACCAGCAGTCTCTTAAATCAGTAGGAATAACTTCACTTGCCCCATCACTAAACGGTTTCCACGACCTATCAATTCACTTCCAAGATCTCCACAACCCATGTGCTCAATATTATTTATTACTTATTACTATTTTGTTTTTTCTTTTTGCATTTGCACAATTTGTTATGTTTTCCACATTGCTTTTTTTTCTGTCTTTGTTTCTGTGCAGGTTTTCATTGAGTCTATTGTGATTCTTTGCATTTAATGTGAATGCCTGCAAGAAAATGAATCTCAGGATAGTATATGCTGACATATATGTACTTTGATAATAAACTTAGTTTAAACTATGAATGTACTGAGGTATAGGTAAAAATCTGTCTTTCATACCATTAATTCAGGTAGATTCATAGAGATTCGAACTTAGAAAACTCTAGCATAGTACAGGCCCTTCGGCCTACAATGTTGTACCAACATTTTAATCTACCCTAAGATCAATCTAACCCTTCATTTTTATATCATCCATGTGCTTATCTAAGAGTTTCTTAAACGTCCCTAATGTATCTGCCTCTACCACCACCCCTGGCAGGGCATTTTCTCTGTATTTTCCTCAAATCACCTTAAAATTATGCCTTCTGGTATTGGTCATTTCCACCCTGAGGAAAAAGTCTTTAGCTGTCCACTCAATCTATGACTCCTATCATCTTGTACACCTCTATCAAGTCACCTCTCTTGCTCCAAAGATATAACCCCTAATTTTTTCAAACTATCCTCATAAGACATGTTCTCTAGTCCAGACAGCATCCTGGTAAATCTCCTCTGTACCCAATGTATTGTTACTGTACATTGAGATAGTACAATAACAGAATGCAATATAGTGTTACAGTTACAGAGACAGGGCAGTGCAGGCAGACAAAATGATGCATGGTCATGATGAGATAGGCTGTGAGGTCATGACGAGGTCTGGAGTCCATCACATCCTGGACACATCTAGGATGGAGTAATATTGGGAGGAGCTGTTGGGAGATAAGATTACATTGGTTCAAGGGTTCTGCCAAGGAGAGGTCACTATGGTTTTGTAGTGGCTACAGCTCAGGGCATCAGAGTTCGGAGTTCAATTCCAGCACTGTCTGTAAGGAGCTTCTACATTGTGCCTGTAACCCCAAGGATTTCTTCCAGGTGACACGAGTGAATCTGCAGATGCTGGAAATAAATAAAAACACAAAATGCTGGCAGAACTCAGCAGGCCAGACAGCATCTATGAGAGGAGGTAGTGACAACGTTTCAGGCCGAAACCCTTCAGCATTCACTCCTGATGAAGGGTTTCGGCCTGAAACGTCATCACTACCTCCTCCCATAGATGCTGTCTGGCCTGCTGAGTTCTGCCAGCATTTTGTGATTTCCTCCAGGTGCTCCAGTTACCTCCCATAGTCCACAGTTATTAGGTTAATTGTAAATTGCCCTGTGATCAATCTAGGGTTAAATGGGTGCATTGCTGGGCAGCACAGCTCATTGGGCCAGAAGGGCCTGTTTTATGCTGCATCTCTAATTACATTTTTAAAAACTTGTTACTGAGCAGAGATTGTCCCTATCATATTCAAAGTTCAATATTATCGAAGTGCATATATGTCGATTCCCATCAAAGTCTATAAGGAGTTTGTATGTTCTCCCCATGACCATGTTGGTTTTCTCCTGGTGCTTCAGTTTCTTCCCACATTCCAAAGACATACTGGTTGGAAGGTTAATTGGTTGTTGCAAATTGCCCCATGACTAGACTAGGGTTAAGTAGGAGAGTTGCTGGAAGGGCCGGAAAAGCCTATACATAAATAAATACCATATACAACCCTGGGATTCAGTTTGTTTTTCGGCAATCACAGTAAATACGAGAAACACAATAGAACCAATGAAAGACTGCTCCCATCAGGGCAGACAACAACTAACGTGCAAAAGACAACACACTGTGAAAATACAAAAAGAAGAAAAAAATGACAATAAATAGACAATAAATATCCAGAACATCAGAGGAAGAGCCCTCGAAAGTGAGTCCATAGATTGTGGGAACATTTCTGCGATGGGGCACGTGAAGTTATCCCCTCTGGTTCAAGCGGCTGATGGCTGTGCGTGTGGCATTTGATAGATGAAGAATGTTTCACATCTGGCTGAATTGGAGATTTATGAAGTATGATAGTTATCTCTGAGATGATGAACAACAACTCGCCCACCTTCTCCCTCTTCGAAAGGGACAATGCTATGTGGATGGCTGAGAGATAATGTGTAGATGTGAGATATTGGATAAATGAGATCTAAAGTTACAACAGCCAGAGAGAGTTTCTAAACAGCAAGCACATTTGTAAAACCTCTGCCCCAACACAGCTTCCCAAAAAGTGAAACAGAACCAAGATCATGAAGAAAAAAATTCTTTGACACATCTGATAAGAGTGTTTTGAACAAGTAGCTGGGAGGGGGGATGATTACTGAAGGTAAATTGGCCGAGTCACAACCTGTCATATCATTAGTCCTCTGCACTCGGCTTGTGAAACAGGTCACACAGAGGGCAAGTATCATAGTTATGACACCCCAGCCGTCTTATCTCTAACGCAATTAGACAATCATCTTTATAAGAAAGACGAAGTGCACTAAGTCACCGTGATTCCCTTCACAGAGCAACTCTTCCCTGTCACCATCAGTTTTCTGAATGGACAATGAACCTATATACTATCTCATGTTTTTTCTTCTTTTTTTGCTCTCTTTTACCACTACTTAATGTTTTTCTGTTTTTTTATTGTAATTTATTTTTTTTATTACTATACTAGCACAGTACTGCTGCCACAACACAAGAAATTTCATGACACACACAAAATGCTGGTGGAATGCAGCAGGCCAGGCAGCATCCTGATGAAGGGTCTCGGCCTGAAACATCAACAGTGCTTCCCCCTACAGATGCTGCCTGGTCTGCTGTGTTCCACCAGCATTTTGTGTGTGTTGCTTGAATTTCCAGCATCTGCAGATGTCCTCATGTTTGCCTTTCAAATTACATGACACACAGTATGCCAGTAATGTTAAACCTGACCCTGATTCTGATTTGGATCCCTTGACATAGTTGCATACTTTGGCTCTTAATTAACTGCATTGGAGGGTTACTTGTGTTGAAAGACACAACATATCGATCATAGAGATACCAAGGGACCTGGATATCAAGCAAGATGAATCAGAATCAGAATTAGAATCAGGCCTAACATCACTGACATACGTCATGAAATTTGTTGTCTTTGGGGCAGTAGTACGGTACAAGCATAAATATGCTATAAATTATGTTACATATCCCGTGGGTATCTTGTGACTGTCTTATGACCATGATGTAATTGAGTCTCTGCTGAGCATGATGTAATGGTCTTGTGATGGTGGGGTGATGTAATTTCCCGCCAGTGTGAGGTCACATGTTGTAATTTTCCCGCCAGTGAGAAGTCATGTGATGGCCTGTTTCAACAGGTATAAAAGGGGAAAGCCTTGCTGTGACACAGTTTGTGGTTTAATTCGTCAGTGACTCCGTTATGCTGCGTATTCGTCTCATGACGCAGTTTTGTTTTAAAGTGGACTTTTACTTTCTATTGTAAGTTGTGCCAGCAGTTTTTAAAACCATTGCCAGTTTTAGTTCAGTCAGAGAGTGAAGAATTTATCGAAGTACGGGAACCCGAAGGATCGAGAAAAGTTGGTGTTGTCAGCGTAAAACAGGATCGATCTTATTTAATCTTCCTTCAAGAAATTAGTAACCTGCACCCGAGATAGCTCCTGCATTGTGAAAGCAGAAAGAGCTGGATGCAGTGTGTCGCCAAGGAAAGGTCAGTGCCTTTAAGCCATTTTATTTCCTTCGTTGTAAATCCTTCGGGCACGGCATATTTCGACTGATATCAGCAGTAACATCACGTCATCGAGGAATTTGTTACTTCAGGGAAGTCTCTCCTAACAGACTGTGTAAATCATTTGGACTTTTGAATTTACCACTTTAAGAACTGTTTGAGTTGCCGTACAATAGTTAACTTCTGGTTATATTAGTCGTTTGTTTACTTTTCATTTGTTGTTGAGCCGAGTTTTAAATAAATGCTTTATTTTGTTTATAAAAAAAAGTCTCAATTCTATATTCATTGTTGCCGTATCGTAACAATTGAAAGAAGATTAAGTATATATATTGTATATATTACATATGAATACATACTGTACATATTATTTTATATGTCCTCTTAGCGGCCACTTTAAAGGTTCAAAGGTTCATTTATTATCCAAGTATACAGCCCCGAGATTTTCCTTCTCCAGTTACCCACAAAACCAAGAAAGAACAGCAAGATGTTCACCAAACCCCCCCCAAATCCCTCCTCCCTGCACAAAAAAAACAAAAGCAGAACAGACACATTGACTCCAAATCCCCCTTCCCTGCACACAAAACAATGAGAGATCAGGTGAAAAACACAGAATACAAAAAAAAACATAACACTGGAAAAAAAAAGCCCACAGTCCAAATCTACATTCAAAACGCAGAAAGCTCAGACAACATACTCCGTCTCTGTACCAGAGTGATCTCACCAGTGATAAGATGACTGTCTCCCCTCTCCGTGGCAGAGTGATCCTCCCATGATCCCCCTGATATAGCACAGCGATCTCACCAGCGATAAGATGACCGTCTCCCCTCTCCGGAAGCAGAGTGACCCTCCCATGATCCCCCTGATATAGCACAGCGATCTCACCAGCGATAAGATGACCGTCTCCCCTCTCCGGAAGCAGAGTGACCCTCCCATGATCCCCCTGATATAGCACAGCGATCTCACCAGCGATAAGATGACCGTCTCCCCTCTCCGGAAGCAGAGTGACCCTCCCATGATCCCCCTGATATAGCACAGCGATCTCACCAGCGATAAGATGACTGTCTCCCCTCTCCGGAAGCAGAGCGATCTCACCAGCGATAAAAACAGTCTCCCCTCTCCGTGGCAGACTGCTGTCACCAGCCATGAAAAAGCAGTCTCCCCTTCTCTGGCAGCAGAGTAATCCACCCGCCCCCCCCCCCCCAACTCAGCGATAAAATGGCAGGCAGCCTGCAATTCAATCACCCCCATCGCTTTAATTGGAAAAATGAAGTCAACCATCAGCTTGCAGCCTCTCTCCCACGAGCTGCCTCTACCTCCCGGAATCAACTCGGAGACTAAAGAGTGCTGAAATAGCCAAACAATCTCCAAACTGCAAACCACGGGCTCTAACTGTTCCAGGATCACATCCAAGATGAAAAGCAAATGTAAAAGACATAAAGTAGTGAAATATATAGTTTCATGATCTATCCAGAAGATGTTGACTGAAGAAGCATTGTATGCATGCGCCATCTTGACCGGAAGCTGCTGTTTGATAATACAAATATCTAATCAGCAACTTAGTGTATAAGAGGATGCAGACATGGTCAAGAGGTCCAGTTGTTGTTCAGACCAAACATCAGAATAGGAAAGAAGTGATTCTGACCGTGGAATGATTGTTGGTGCCAGATGGGGTTGTTTCAGAATCTTAGAAACTGATTATTCTTGGTATTTTCACTCACAACAGTCTCTAGAGTTCACAGAGAATGTTGTGAGAAACAAAAGAAACATCCAATGAGCAGCAGTTCTGTAGGCAAAAATGCCTTGATAATGCAAAGGGTTAGAAGAGAACGGCCAGACTGGTCCAAGCTGACAGGTATGCCACAGTAACTCAGATAACCATGTGTTACAACAGTGGTGGGCAGAAGAGGATCTCTGAATGTGCAACACGTTGAACCTCGAAGTGGATGGGCTACAGAGCAGAAGACCATGAACATACACTCAGTGGCCACTTTATTAGTCACAGAGGATATCTACTAAAGTGGTCACTGAGTGAGTATATGGCGTAATTTACTTATATATACTTACAATATAACAAATAAGTAGTGAAGAAAGAGCAAAAGTAGGGAGGTAGTCTTTTAAGAAATCTCATGGTGGATGGGAGGAAGCGGTTCCTGAAATGTGGAGTGTGTGTCTTTGTGCTCCTGTGCCTCCTCCTTGATGGCAGCACGGAGAAGTGGGCACGTCCTAGGTGGTGGGGTTCATTTATGATTGATGCCACCTCCTTGAGGTATTGCCTATTGAGGATGTCCTTGATGGTGCGGAGGCTAGTGCCCATGATGGAGATGACTGAAGGTTTGCAACTTCCTGCAGCTTTTTATCATCCTGAGCTTCCATAACAGACGGTGATGCAACCAGTCAGAAGGCTCTCCAAGGTACATCTGTAGAAATTTGCTGGAGGCTTTGATGACATTCCAAATTTCCTCATACTCCTAATGAAATAGAGCAGCTGCCGTGCCTTTCATCGCAACTGCAACAACATGAAGCCACATTAACATTGCCCATGGCAGTCTCTCTGCAGACTGTTACCCAGTAGGGATTGCGACATTATGTTGCAGTTGTGCAAGACTTTGGTAAGACTGCACCTGGAGAATGGTGTACCGTTTTGGTTACTCTGTTATAGAAATGCATGACAAGGCCAGGATCTCTCCATGCTCTGCACATTGTGTGCTTAACTAAGAGCCTCTTGAATGCTTCTATCATATCTGCTTCCACCTTCATCCCTCGCAGCGCATTCCAGACACCCACCACTCCCTCTCTGACATCCCCTCCATACTTCCCTCCAATCACCTCAAGTTATGCCCCTTCAGATTAGTCATTTCCGTTCTGGCTATCCATTCCATTTATACCTCTTACCACCTTGTACACGCTCTCATCTTCCTTCAAACCAAAGAGAAAACCCTAGCTCAAGCAACCTATCCTCAGAAGACAAGATCCCTAATCCAGGCAGCATCTTGGTAAATCTCCTGAAACCAGAGTTTCCACATCATTCTTATATAATGAGGTGACTAGAACCAAGCACAATATTCCAAGAGTGTTCTAACCAGGGTTTTATTGAGCTGCAATGTTACCTCACGGATCTTGAACTCAATCCACCATCTTATAGCAGTGAGACAGAAGCTGTTTAAGAGTTTCTTACTGTAAATGCTGTATTGTATTTGCTTCTTCCACCATCCCTGGCAGCAGATTGCAGGCACCCAGCACTCTGTGGAAAAATCTTCCCTCACACGTCTCCTTTGAACGTACCCCATCTGTAATGTGCTGTAATGTTCTATGTTCTGTGTTTTATGCAAAATGCTGGAAATTGCTCTGTGGTCTCTCCCCATTCTAGCTAAACTTCTCCAGGCATCTGGGAACTCTACATGGCTCCAGTTTTTCTCTGAATGTAATGAGGAGTTAATGATGAATACTTCAACAGACACTTGTCTGTGGATGAGAACGAGATTTTCAGATGGTATTTACCTCACAGGTGCTAGGGTTCAGCACACCTCGGATCAAGTCCTCAGATCCTTAAGGGGGAAGGTGAACAGCTAGAGGTCATGGTCCATGTAGGTACCAATGACACAGGTAGGAAGAGTGATGTGGTTCTGCAAAGGGAGTTCAGGGAGTTAGGTGCTAAGTTACGCAGGGCCCTTAGTATTGTTAAGGATCCCACCCATCCATCCAACATCCTCTTTGACTTTCTACCATCAGGCAGGAAAACTTAAAAACAAGAACAGTCAGGATGAGAAACAATTTCTTACCCCAGGCCATTAGGCTGCTGAACCCCCTGCCACATTGTATTCAAAATGTCACTGGTTAATCTGTTCTGTACTTCGCATTATTTAATATTAATTCACTTTAGTTTGTTATTTATGTGTGATTCATCTGTAGATTTTATCCTTACCTTCATTAGTTATCGTGTGTTATGTGTTTTACAACCTGGTTTGAAGAAACATTTCTATATACATGTACATAGTTAAATGATAATAAATCTCACTTGATTTGTGGGCTGCCCAGCACAATCCTTACTGATTTGCTTAGATGAAAGTGATGCATTTCCCCCATATGTTTTGATGCGTATGTGACAATTCAGATAATTCTGAGCTGTTGCATTTTGGGAGATCAAAGCAGGGTGGGACTTTTACACAGTACGTTTTGATGTAGATGTGACAAATAAACCTCCTTAAAATCTCTTTAGATTGGGGCTGCTTCAATTTTTAATGTATTTCGAGATACAGCACAGTGACAGGCCCTTCTGACCCATCAAGTCCATGCTGCCCGATTACACCCATGTGATCAATTAACCTACTAATCCGTATGTCTTTAGACTGTGGAAGAACACTGGAGCACCTGGAGGAAACTCAAGTGTTCGTGGCGAGAAGGTACAAACTCCTTGCAGAAAGTGATGGGAAATGAAACTGGATCACTGGTACTGTAATAGTGCTAAAGTATAAAGCTTGCTGGATTCTGCACATCAAAGAAAACTGCCACTGCAGGAAAACAGCATCCATCATCAGGGACCTCCACCACCCAGGTCATGCTCTCTTCTCACTTCTGCCATCAGGAAGAAGGTACAAGAGCCTCAGGACTCACACCGCCAGTTTAGGAACAGTTAGTACCCCTCAACCATCAAGCTCTTGAACCAAATGGAATAACTTCACTCACTCCTACACTGAACTGATTCCGCAACCTACAGACTCACTTTTAAGGAACTCTACCACCCCTTTTTTCTATATTATAATTACGGTTTTTCTCTTTGTTCTATTTACAAAGTTTGTTGACTTTAGAATGTTGGTTATTTTCACTGATTCTATTGTGTTTCTTTGTATTTACTGTGACTCCACACTACAGAATGAATGAATGTACATGTCAACATATATGTACTTTGGTAATAAATTCGCTTTAAACTTTCAACCTCCTGCTCATTGTTTGCGCTGCTGTTTGCCTCCTTTCAAATTGCAAACCTCAGCACTGGGATATGGATCTAATGATGCTGCCTCACATGTGTGAGCCAAGTGAATGATCCCACTTGGATGTTCAGCTATTTGTGTTGTCTTTGCAAGACTGGTCCTGTCATTCAGCTGATGTGTACACTTAGACACATCCACAAACTGCATTCAGCACAAATCACTGTCATTCCCCACACAACCAAGCTGAGAAAAATCAAATTCAAAATGTCAAAGTAAATTTATTATCAGAGTGCGTATATTCACCTTGAGATTCATTTTATTGCTGGTAATTCACAGGAAAATAAAGAAATGCAATAGAACTTATTTCTATTAACACCAGCTGCTCTAGGTTTCAAGTCTATGGACTCAACTTGGTTTGGAATGCTGTTGCTTGCTTTTATTGTTTGCATGATTTGTGTTTTTTTCCTCTTTCTCTGTGAATTGGGCGTTGGCCTTTATAAAATTTGGGATCTTTTGGGTTTCTCTCTTTGTGACTGCCCGCAAGCAGACAAATCTCAAGGCTGTATAATCTATACATACTTTTATAATACAAGTACTTCGAACTTTGAAAAACTGTACGTAACAGACCAACAAACAATCAATGTTCAAACAACAAACTGCGGAAATAACAGCAAAATAAATAAATAATACTTAGTTGTGGAGTTCCCGAGGTGAATCTGCAGGCTGCAGGATCATTTCAGTGCTGAGGTAAGTGATAAGGATGCGGGCATTAATTGTAGGATTCTTTATTACTGAGTGGATTTAGAAAGTGTAATTTCTTACCACAGGAGGATAGTAAAACTCCTGCCTCGCTACCGTTTGTTCAAGATTAAAGATTGTCTAAGGGCATTTCCAGTACACAAGTGTGAAGGAGAACGAGATAATTGTTACTCCCAATTTGATGCAGCACAAAAGAAATACAATAAGATTAAAAAACAAAATAAATATGAGATAATATAAATTGTAAATATAGATTGATTTTAAGTCCATAAAGTGACATTAGGCATATCAATGGCTATACCTAAGGTGACTGACAGGAAATGATAAAGTAGTGGTGGTGAGTTAGTGGGTGGAGGTGTTGATCACCCTTGTTTCGAAGCAATATTTTGAACAGGGAGGTAGGAAAGGAGGAGGGTGGAGATGCAAAGGATGAAGCATATTCTAAATTCCTCAGAGATTTTTTTCTCTCTTTTCACTTCTTTCTTCTTCCTGCTGTTTTGAGCCAAGTGTCTGTCCTGGTCTGCCTTCCTCACATTCCAGGCACACTAATGTACTTTACTCAGTGGCCTTTCAGCCTTAAAGGAGGCAGCTGTGACGTTGGCGGGCCAGTGATTCCCCATCAATCCTGCCTCACTTGGCAGGTGAAAGGTGAGAGAGAGCCCCATTGTGTGACCGGTGCGCTGCTGCTGACCGGGTGATTGACACTGGATCGCAAGGCTGACAATTGCAGGCCGTTTGCCATCACGGGGTGGGGGGGGGGGGGGGGGGTCAGGCTGCTGCTGCCCTCGAACCACAGGCTCAGTGTCTCTTTACACACGGCAACTCCCACATCCCGCTTCGCTACTCACTGGCTTCAGGAGAGCGCACTCCTGCTGTGTGTGTGCATGCACAGGAGTACATAACTGTACACACATCTTTCTCTTTATCTTCGTCACTTACTGACGTTATATCTATCTCTTTCTCTCAATCAAAGCAATTAAGAAAATCTCCAACAATAATGAGGAAAGTCACTTTTAGACTGAAAGTTTCTACAAAAATCACTGGCCATTTTATAGACTGGGTGAATTAGCAAGGGTAACATAGACAAGTCAATGTTCTGTGGGCAGATGAGACAAAAGTTGAACTTTTTGGCAGAATCCATATTGGTATGTTTGAAGGGAAAGGCACAGCACTCCAACTCTAAAACTGCAACCTAACTCTGAAGTCTGGTGGCAGGAGCATCGTGGTTGATGCTGCTTTGTTGCCTCAGGGCCTGGACAGTTTGCAATCATTGAGAGAGCAATGAATTCAAAATTGCATCAGGACATTTTACAGGAGAATGTCAGAATAGCCATCCGTCACCTGAAGCTTAATAGAAGTTGGATAATGCATGAAGACAATGATCCGAAAGATGAGTAAATCAACAACAGAATAGTTTAAAAAGACAAAATGTCGTGTTTTGAAATGGCAGGGTCAGAGTCCTGATCTTAATCCTATAGAAATGTTGTGGAAGGACCTGAAGCAAGCAGTTCATACAAGGAAGCCCACCAACATCCCAGAGTTGAAGCAGTTTTGTAAAGAATAGCCTAAAATTCCTCCAAGCTGAAGAGCAAGATTGGTCAACAGTTATCAGAAGTTATTGCTGTACAAGGGGGTCACACCAATTACTGAAAGTAAAGGCTCACATACTTTTCCCAACAAATACATGTAATATTGTATCATTTTTCTCAATAAATAAATGAACAAGTATAATGTTTTTGTGTTATTTATTTCATATATTTAAAATTAAGTAAGTCGTGCAAAAAAAAAGCAGTAGGGAAGTGTTCATGGGTTTAATGTCCATTCAGAAATTTGACGGCTGAGAAGAAACTGTTCCTGAAATGTTGACTGTATCTTCAGGCTCCTGTACCTCCTCCCTGCTGATAGCAATGAGATGAGGGAACGTCCTGGTGATGGGGATCCTTAATGATGATGCCACCTTTCTGAGGCATCGCTCTTTGAGATCCCAGATGCTGGGGAGGCTAGTGCCTATGATGGAGCCGACTGATCTTACAGCTTAAAGGATCCACAAAGCAGCAAAGAAAATTTCATGACACATGCCGATGATAATAAAACTGATTCGGATTCTGACTTGCAATTAACCATAGCGAACTAATCCTCTCAAACATGCAAAAACATCGATGTTTGTGTCATTTCTGTGTCATTTTTCACAAGAGCAGATCTTTGCACACACACAGGTGTTAGTAACCAAAAGTGATGCTTGGTGACGCCGGTTCAGTGTGTGAGGGAGGATGGCCGTAAGACCTTAAAAGATAGGAGAAGAATTAGGCCATTCAGCCCACATGAATCTCTTAGCCCTGCATCCCAGTACATGGGTGCCACTGAAGCCACTAATGTAGGAATGTCACGATAGTGGCACAATTAGTTCTGAATCACAGGTCTTTAAAGTAGGCAGATGGAGAGGGTCCAAAGGAGGTTCACGAGAATGATCCCATGAATGAAAGGTAAACATGAGGAGTGTTTGATAGCCCTGTGTCTGCACTGACTGGAGGTTAGAAGAATGGGGGTCGGGGGGTCTCACTGAAACCTATCAAATATTGAAAAGATGTGGAAAGGATGTTTCCTATGGTGGGAGAGAACAGAGAGACATCCATTTAGAACAGAGATGAGAAGGAACTTCTTTAGCCAGAGGATGGTGAATTTGTTGAATTCACTGCCACAGATGGCTGTGGAGGCCAAGTCATTGAGTACAATGTTCCTTCTAAGGTGTGCACAAATACGTATGCACACATCTTTTGCTACTAGTGGACAAAGGAATTTAAACAGGGCATAGAAAGTTGTCACCTTCTACCTCATTGGCATGTTTCCCAATCAGAAACAATCACGTTTCCTTTTCTGGTTTCTGATGCAGACGATGTTGACGGTGTGGAGTTTCTGATGATTTTAGAATTGGCTTACTTATCGTGTTTTTAGTGAAGAAATTATTGATTCACTATGTTGAATTCCAAAGAAGCAAAGGGTGTGAAGTGCAAAGGAACTACTAGTTCAGTTAAAATGAAATGACTTAATGAAACGGTAGAAACTGATACACCGAAAGCTTGTAAGGTCAGGATCATGCAGCAACGAGAGTGCAGATGAATGAGAGGGAAACCAATCAAACCCAGAGGAGATCAAAGTGCTTTTTGATAGTGTTTTGCTTGCTGTTAAAGTGAATACGTTGACATATAAAATTCAGTGCACACATGTTGCTGTCATAGGGCAAAAAATTGCACTGTTATCATTACAACTTAGAGGGAACATTAATTGAGTACAGTCGGCCCTCCTTATCCGCGGGGGAATTGGCTCCGGGACCCCACAGATAACAAAAAATGCGGATGCTCAAGTCCCTATTTAGGACCCAGTGAAACACCGGACCTTATTTAACATGTATCAGTGCACTGGACTTTAGGACCTGGCGCAGCTCTGAATCCGCAGAGTTTCTGTTCACGAAGATAATCACGATCATGATTGAAAATAAATTGGAAGTAATAAAGTGATCAGAAAGAGGTGAAACGCCATCGGTCATTGTAAAAGCATTAGGCTACAGTCAGTCAACGATGGGAACAATTTTAATGGAGAATGTGAAAGGCCCTGCCCCGATGAAAGCTACAATTATTACTAAGCAACGCAGTGGTTTAATTATTGACATACATATGTTTCTTAAGCGTTTTATATGCACAGAAAGGTGAAATATATACTATATCCTAAGACAAATGTTTTACTAACTGAGGCTACATAATACCGGATGTACCTGTTCCGACTTCAAATCCAACTTAAAGACGGACTCAGAAACGGAACTGGTTCATAACCCGGGGACTACCTGTACTTTTAAATCATCTCTAGATTACTTATAATACCTAATACAATGTAAATACTATGTAGATAGTTGTTATACTGTATTGTTTAGGGAAAAATGAGAAGAAAAAAATAGTCTGCACATGCTCAAACAACGGATGCTGGAGAGAGAACTTCTGGGTTTTCCTGATCTGCGGCTGGTTGAATCCGCGCATGCGGAACTAGCGGATAAGGAGGGCCAACTGTACATTTAAAGTGGAGGTTGATTGGTTCTTGATTAATTAGGTCATTAAAGGTTATGGGGAGAAAGCGAAAGAGTGGAGATGGGAGGAATAATAAATCAGCCATGATAGAATGGTGGAGCAGACCTGATGGGGAGTGGCCCCATTCTGCTCCCATGTCTTATGATCTTATGTCAGGTCTTGTAGACTTTATTCTGTGCACTCAGTCATTCTTCTATTATGGGTGTGAGAGTGACGGCATCGTGAGGAGACTGAGGTGGATCGGTTGATTGTGGCATCGTGTTGTTCCTGGAGTTTATCACACTTCTTATTCTCTGCTGTTCCTTCACAAAAGCTGGCATAAACTAAGGTAGGGTTGTGTGGTGGAGCTCCATTTCTACCAAAGGAGGAATAAGGCAGACAATCTCTGAAGTGTTAATAATGGCTGGGGTCACCTATCTTGTAAAGACACTGCCAGTAGAAGGCAAAGGCCAACCACTAATGCAGAAATATTTTCCAGCAGCAATCATTTTCGAAGACCATGATCGCCCCCGTCACATAATAACAATGATGCTATTACACCTTGGGGCGTCAAGAGTTCAGATTTCAGTTCCGACGACATCTGTAAAGAGTTTGCATGTTCAAAGTTCATAATATATTTATTGTCAGAGAATGTAGACTATATACAGGCAGTCCCTGGGTTACGTACGAGTTCTGTTCCTGAGTCCGTCTTTAAGTCGGATTTGTATGTACGTCGGAACAAGTACATCCGGTATTATTTAGCATCAGTCAAAGGTTTGACTTAGTATATAGTATATATTTTACCTTTCTATGCATATAAAACCTTAAGAAACGTACATATTCCAATAATTAAACCACTGTGTTGCTTAGTAATAATTGTAGCTTTCATCGGGGCAGAGCCTTTCACATGCTCCATTGTTCTCACTTTATCCTTTATCCTTTAAAATTGTTCTGATCGTTGACCGACTGTAGCCTAATGCTTTTCCAATGACCGATGGCGTTTCACCTCTTTCCAAATGCTTTATTATTTCCACTTTATTTTCAATCGTGATCGCTTCCCGTCAATGGAACAGAAACACTGCAGGTGGCGGATCCTGAACTGCGCTGGCTCCCGAGGTCCGCTGGGTCCTAAGAACCACCGCACACTGTCAATGGAACAGAAACACTGTGGGCGGTGGGTCCCGAGCTGTGCTGGCTCCCGAGGTCTGCTGGGTCCTAAAGACCACCACACTGAGACAGGTCAAATGAGACAAGTGGGGGCTGTGCTGGGTTGGGTATTTGATCCTCCGCAATATTCTGCATGGGAATTTAAACTGGAGGTGGCTGTGTTTTAAACTGGAGGAGCGGTCGAGTTGCGAGCCGAAATCAACCCGGCACGGATGGTACGGGAGTCACTGGATTGACAACAACCTGGCACGGGAGCGATCTGTCAATGGATCGAACTCACAAACCTCCGTTCTCCAGCCTGACGCTGATCTCACTGCGCTACCAGCTGACTGGACGGGGGGGGGGGGGGGGGGCGGGGTCAGGGTCAATCTTACTAAGAACAATTTAAGCCAAATACAAAGTTAAACACTCAACACAGTGTCAATGGCAACGACTTAAAATGGCAGACGGTGTTGCGATCTGACTTAAAATGGCAGACGACGTTCTCTTTCCTCAGTTTGTAAGTACGAGTTGTCCGTAAGTCGGACGTTTGTAACTCGGGGACTGCCTGTACATCCTTGAGATTTGTCTCCTTACAGACAGCCTCAAAACAAAGAAAACCAATAGAACCCGTTAAAAAAGACCATCAAATCCCCAATGTGCAGAGAGAAAAAGCAATCGTGCAAACAATAAAAATAAGCAAATAAGCTTAAGCCAACAAAAGGTGGATCACAGCCATGAAGCCAGTCATCACTGGATCCAGACCAGTAGCCTGTTAGTTGCAGGCCACAGCCTCAGGTCAGCGCAGAGACGAGTAAACCTTGCGAGGCTGCAAACAGAACAGTGGCTGTCGCTCGCCTCTGGCCCCAACACCTTGACCTACTCAGTCTGGTGGGCACTTAAATTGGCCTAACATCGGCTCATTTCTCGGCCTCGGACCCGGGCCCTGCTGCTCTGACACATACCTGGGCCCGGGCCGCGCTGCCTCAACACCACTGGCTTCGCCTCGGATCTGCCATTTCGAATCGGCTCCAAGACTGCTTCAGCAATTGCTAAATGATGGCTTGATCCTCGCTCTCAGGTCAGTGGTTGCATAGCCACGGCTTGTAATATGCACCAGCTGCTCAGGCGAGCGGAGGGAAGGAGTGCCCTACACCTCCTTGCATATCTACCCGAGTACATGGGTTTAGGTCCATTCAGAAATATGATGTTAGAGGGGAAAAGGCCGTACCTGAAATTTCAACTGTGTGTCTTCAGTTGATGGTAACAGTAGTATTTCATTGTAACTGTACCTCACCGTAGTTCAGAAGACATTCCATTCGTACCATTCTTCATACTGTAAGTCTTATGAGGATAAGTTGGCAGGCTTTGGAGCGAGGGAGGATGAGGGGTGACTTGCTAGAGATGTACTACAGGCATTGATAGAGTGGAGAGCCAGAGACATTTTACCAATGACGGAAATGGCCATTATGATGGAAGGCAGAATTTGAAGGTGATTGGAGGAAAGTATAGGGGGGATGTCAGGGGCCGTTTTCTTTTTACAGAGAGACTACAGCAACAGCAATCTAGAACAAAAAAAAACAAACTGCTGGAGGAACAATGGGCCCATAAGACATAAGAGCAGAATTACATCATTCTGCCCAGCTCCATGGTGAATTATTATCCTTCTTAACCCCATTCTCCTGCTTCTCCCTATAATCTTTTATGTTCTTACTAATCAAGAACCGATCAACCTCCGATTTAAATGTACCCAATGACTTGGCTTCCACAGCTGTCTACGGCAATGAATTCCACAGATTCACTAAAGAAATTCCCCCTCATCTCTCTTCTGGAGGGACATCCTTGTATCCTGAGGCTGTGCCCTCTGGTCCTAGACTCCTCTGCTACAGGAAACACACTCTCCACATCTACTCTGTCTAGGTCTTTCAATATTCAGTAGGCTTCAATGAAATTGCCCTCTTGTTCTTACAGTACAGCCCAGAGCCATCAAATGCTCTTCAGGTGTTAACCCTTTCATTCCCAGTAACATTCTCGTGAACCTTCTCTGGGCCCACTATAATGTCAGAACATCCTTTCTTATCTAAGGGGCCCAAATCTGCTCATAATATTCCAATACATACAGGTTGAGCAGCATCTGTGAACGGGGAAAAACACTTGATATTTAAGGTCCAGTCCCACTGTCCTGATTGACGTGGGCTGGTCTATTATTCTAGTGGCAATTCCTTACGCTAGTTACGTATGTCTTTGTATTTGAAATAGAAATTCATTAATTGGTTTATTATTGTCAGATGTACTAAGATTCAGTGAAAAACTTTGTTTTGCATAACCCATTCATTTTTTAAAAACAGTCCATTAAGATTGTTACATCCAGGGGAGGTAGTGGGGATAAACTCCAACTACCCATTAGATGTTCCCAATGGAGTGCATCTGACAACCAAGCCCAGCTCCTGGCCTTCACATGTGGCTTAGCTCCTAAGCCCGCAGAAATGTTCCTACTGAAAGGAGAAGGGCAAGTTGGGCTACTGGCACTTTAAAACCAGTTGCTTTGGGTAGATGGAGTTCATCAGCTTGGTTGGCAGCTTATCCAGCAGAAGGAAACCTCTGATCTCAAACCTCCACTGCCTTGCGGCTGTACACACCGATGGGGAAGGCTTCGGGACTAAATCCCGAGGATAAATCCCTAAAGCAGTCCTACATTGAGTTCAATGCGGAATGGCAACTCCTGCAAATGTTCACAAACAAGAGAAAATCTGAAGATGCTGGAAATCAAAGGAATACTGAGCTCCTCCAGCATTTTGTGTGCATTCCTGCAACGTTGATGGTGTCAAATTGTATCAGCCTCTGCTGTTCCTCTGGATTCATCAGCTGCATGGAGAGGGGGGGGCCTGAATGGGCAATGACTTGCTCTTCATTTCGTACAGCTCTGGCTTGCATATCACGTAGACAGCTGGGATGCTGTCCATGGTCAACCCAGAAAAACAGGGGGGCCATTGTGGTATACAAGGGAAAGCAATAATAAAATGCAGAACAAAGTTTTACAGTTACAGAGAAAGTGCAGTGCGGGAAAGCATTAAATGCAAGATCATGACAAGTTGGACAATGAGATCAAGAGATGATAAACACAAAATTCTGCAGATGTTAGAAATCCTGAGCAACGCGCATAAAATAGGGGTCTTGCCCTGAAACACCGACAGTTTGTTTCCCTCCTTAGATGCTGACTGACCTGCTGAATTCCTCCAGCATTTTGTGTGTGATGCTCTGTGAAATCAAGAGCCCATCATATCATACTCAGGGATCATCCTCACCTCATAGAGTACAACACAGGGACAGGCCCTTTGGCCCACAATGTCTGTGCTGACCACGATGCCAATTTAAACTAATCAGGGGAATTAGGAATGAATGGAAAGAATTAGTCTTGCCAGTGATATCTGCATCCTATTAACAAATAATTAAAATTAAATCAGTGCAATCGCCCTACAAACTATTGGGAAGTTTAGCTGAATCAGGAGGAGATACCACTACTCCCCTCCGTCGACAGGGTAATATTTATTCTGGCCCCTAATGCCAGGCTCAGAATCACAATCAGGTTTATCATCACTGACTTATGTCATGTAATGTGTTGCTTTGTGTCAGCAGTACAGTGTGTACAGTACTGTGCAAACATCTTAGGCATCCTAGACATTTTTGTACGGTTTCAAGTTGTAAGGCCTCCACAGAGACCTGACATCAGCATCATCGAGGCTGTCTGGGATTACCTGGAGAGACAGAAGCAAGTGAGACAGGCAAGTCTGCAGAACTGTGGCAGGTTCTCCAAGGTGCTTGGAACAACCTATCAGCTGATTTTCTTTTAAAACTGCATGACAGTTTACCTAAGAGAATTGATGCAGTTTTAAAGGCAAAGGGGGTCAGTCCAAATATTGCTTTGATTTAGTTTTTTACTGTTTATTGCACTTTATAGTTTCTTCTATATATAGAACCTTTTCCATTCCTTATTTTTGAAAGCATCTGCCCATTACAGTCCTGCTGAAGGGTCTCCGCTTAAAACATAATTTCCATGGATGCTGCCTGACCTGCTGAGTTCCTCCAGCATTTGCAGATTTTCTCATTTCCCTTCGCATAATTGTTTTTACATGTGCCTAAGACTTTTGCACAGTACTGTATGTTAAAAACAGTAAATTGCAATACAAAATATATTTTAAAAATAAATTAAATACTAGTACAAAAAAGAGAGCAAAAATACTGAGGTACCGTTCTTGGGTTGGTTCATTCAGAAATCTGATGGTGGAGGGGAAGAAGCCTAAAACATTGAGTGTGTGTCTTCAGGCTCCTGCACCTCCTAAGAGAATAATTATACTTAACAAAAAAAAGCTCTAAAGATGTTTA
This sequence comes from Hypanus sabinus, assembly GCF_030144855.1. Lineage (NCBI taxonomy): Eukaryota > Metazoa > Chordata > Chondrichthyes > Myliobatiformes > Dasyatidae > Hypanus > Hypanus sabinus. The sequence goes on along the minus strand of NC_082708.1, from coordinate 187,399,567 downwards.
TTTTGGCCTTGCCTTTTTGAAGAAAAGGTCTAATGCCCAGAGCTTGGGCTGTCTTTGTGAGGAGTAAATTTGAAGGCAAGTCCTTGTCGAGACATCACGCAGAGATGAGCCGGCTCATCAGGCCTGCCACCTCCGCCCAGCAGTGACAGGGTGATTAATGAGCTTCTAATTCCACTGCTTGTCGAGGTAGCCTAGACACCAGGATCCCGAATAATGGACACATCACTCTTGCTTTTACAACACTCCTCAGGAGATACCCAATCCTTTTAGACAAGCAGGCATTCCTCAGACATGCATATGCAAGCAAACACACTTAGGCATACACACACCAAGAAACATGCACACCAAGCACTTTATTTATACGGTCCTAGGCAGCTTTGTAAGAATGCGTGTTTTAATAGAGCTTCTTCCTGATCATCTGTTCCGAACTCCAAAACCTTGAAGGCATCCCACATCACCTCCATTCTTCACCCGACGCTGTGCAACTGCCCAGATTTGTGTTGTAAAGCCAAGCTATTTGTGGCAGGTAACTTTAAACATAAAAATCAAACTACGGAAAGGTTTGAGATAATCAAGAAATAAAAACTTTTTATTAGCAGGACATGTGTTGGGATTCAAGAGGTTTGAGAGGCAGGGCACATGAATCATTAAAACAAAGTGTACAGTTATAAAGGTAATATAGGGAGCAGTGGTCTGCAGTTTAAGGAGAGAAGGAAGAAGGATCTTAGCCCGAAACGTCAACTGTTCACTCTTTTCCATAGATGCTGTCTGACCTGCTGAGTTCCTCCAGCATTTTGTGCGCGTTGCTTAGATTTCCAGCACCTGCAGATTTTCTCGTGTTTGTGAAGATTACAATAACTCGAATTGTCACAGGTACATCGAAACAGGGAGTAAAATGTGTTGTGGATTGTGCTGAGCAGCCCGCGAGTGCCACCATGCTTCTGGTGCCAACACAGTGTGCCCACAACTCACTAACCGCAACCTGTACGGTTTTGAAGTCTGGGATGAAGCTGGAGCACCTGGAGGAAACCCGTGCAGTTATGGAGGGAATGTGGAGACTTCTTACAGACAGCAGTGACTCACTCTCCAGGATTCTTTACAACTCATGTTCTTGATAACATTTTTTAACTTGCAGGATTTATCTTATGCAAGTTAGGTGCTTGTCAGTCTATATGTTCATAAATTCTATTGTATTTCTTAACTACCCTGTAAATGCCTGCAAGCCAGTAAGTACATGATGACATTTACATACTTTGATAATAAACTTAAACTGACTTTTAATTTTGGCTAGGCAGCCTCTGGCACATTCTCACACTACTCATGATCGAGCTTCCTAAAGGGGCATCACAGTAGCGCAGCAGTTAGCACGACACTACTACAGCTTGGGACGTTCTGGAGTTCAGAGTTCAGAGCCCTGCAAACACCACTAGTACATCCACAACACCTAGCTTCACTTTATATACACACTATCAATTTATGAATATAACAGTTGCTTGTGCATTGTGTTTCATAGGATTGACATTTATTGTGAGTTCTTTTTTTTTTGTTTCTTAATTGTGTTTTAATCCTTATTGAGTCCTGATGAAAGGCCTTGGCCTAAAATGTTGACTTGGTTATTCTGCTCCACAGACGCTGCCTAACCTGCTGAGATCCTCCAGCATCTTGTGTGTGTTATGTTACCGTGTCTTTTTTATGCTGCAATGGATCTGGAGTCCAGATCATTTTGTTCTCCTTTGCACTCGTGTACTGGAGAATGACCAGGAATAACCTGGCATCCTGAATCTCAGAATGAGAAACAGGTTTAATATTTCCAGCATAGGTCTTGAAACTTGTCTTTGCGGCAGCAGTACAATGCAATAAAAATAATCATAGATTTTTTTCAAATTACAGTAAGTATATGTACATTAAATAGTTAAATAAGTAGTGCAAAACCAGAAATTAAAAAGTAGTAAGGTAATGCTCATGGGTTCAATGTCCATTCAGAAATTGGATGGCAGAGGGGAAGAAGCAGTTCCTGAATCATTGAGTATGCATCTTCAGGCTCCTGTACCTCCTTCGTGATGGTAGCAATGGGAACAAGGCATGACCTGGGTGATGGGAGTCCTTGATGGCCACTGCCTTTTCGAGGTATCACTGCCTGAAGATGTGTTGGATACTATGGAGACTAGTGCCTTGTGGAGCTGACAAGGTTTACAACTCTCTGCAGCTTATTTCGATCCTGTATAGTAGTGCTCCCATACCAGATGGTATCCTTTCTCATTGCTGTTCAGCATGGGGTAAAGAAGAGAATGGACATTTTTCTTTACACACAAAGCTAATGGTTGCAGAGCAGCTTAAGCAATTCAGAAAGTGTCACCTACCCGGATGCTGGTCTGTTACCATTTGTCTCAGTATATCGGATCAACACTTCATTATACAACAGCTACATGAGTTCACCAGTCTAAATCTCCTTAAGTGCTTCCAAACCAACGCTTTTATTGTAAGTATAATCCTGCATTTGTCAAAAGCAAGTCACTGGGCTTGTCATAAAGTATTACTGTTCAGATAACTCCCTGACAAACTATCTGTGCCCTGTACCCTTCACTGACACTCCCTGTCCCAAGTCACTCACCCCTACCCCCCTGCCCCCCCTGCCCCGGCAGTGGGGAGCTGATGAAAGCTCAAAAGTGTTGATTCTTGAAAGCAGGAAGAATGCATTTGCATTTCTATGCTCAGGACATCCTTGAGCGCTTCGCAGCCAGTGAAGTATCCTTTGAATCGACATCCCTTGCTGTAGCGTAGGAAGTGAGACGGTCGTTCCTCAGCACAGTGAGATCCCGAAACAGATCCACAAAATACATTTTGTTCCGTTGTTGCTTCAGAGGTGAGATAAACGCTTGCCCATGGTTCTGCAGAAGATAGCCGGAAATTCTGCGCTGTGAGACCTTTAATATTCCCCGGAATTTGAGCAGTTTCAAACTCCTTGGAGTGTACATTTTGCACAACCTCTCATAGTCGCAGAACACATCATACACAATCAGAAAGGCTCACAAACCCCTCTACTTTCTGAGGAGGCTGCAGAGAGCTGGACTTTGCACGTCCATACTCATGTCCACTGTATGGTATGAAAACTGTACTGCGGCACACAGGAGAGTTCTACAATCGGCAGTCAAATCTGCCCAACACATCACTGACATCTGCCTACCTGCCATCAAGGGCATATATACAGAAAGGTACCGAAAAATAGCCAGTAACACCATGAAACATCCCACCCACTCTGCTCATGGGCCGTGTGTCCCACTCCCATCAGGGAGGAGGCTACGTAGCGTCCACACCAGGACCACCAGACTCCAGCAGTAAGACTGATCACCATCTCCACCCACTAACTCACCCCTCCACAGCCTCAGCCACCATTACTTTATCATTTCCTGTCAGAGTCACATTATGTAGAGACACTCCTGCGCCTAGTGTCAATTTATGGACATACAGTCAATCTATGTATATCAGCTACCTTATGTTTTGTTTATTTATTGTGACTTTTATTATTGTGTTCTTTATCTTATTGTGATTTCTTTTTTTCTGCATCAGTTTTAGAGTAGGAATTAGGTAGGAACTTGTGTACTGTAAATGACATTAAACAATCTTGAATTCTGTAATGTGGGACCTTTTACATCCCTGTGAGAGAGGACAGAGACGCTCAGATTTAAAGCAGTGTTTGGAAGATGCAGGGTTCCCCAGTCCAGCATTATCAGCTTAGTTTTGGGGCAGAGGAGGTTTACCAGAAGTCTGACTGAATAGAAGGCTGAAAGGATAGATTGAGGGAGCTAGGGCTTTCCTTTTGGAGAGAAGAAGGGGTGAGAGATGATTTTAATGAGGTGTGTAAGGTGATAAGAGGTATAGATTGTTCTTTTTTCCCAGGGCGGAAATGAGAGGACATAATTTTAAGGTGATTGGAGGAAAGTATAAGGGGAGGGGTGTCACAAGGCAGGGATTTTACACAGAGTGGTGGGTGCGTGGAACATGATGTCAGGCAGGGGTTCCCAACCTGGGCTCAGTGGAATCTTCAATTAATAGTAAGGGTCCATGGCATTAAAAAGGTTAGGGACCCCTGCTGCCAGGGGTGGTGATAGAGGCAGATGCATTAGGGACATTAAGAGGCTCTTAAATAGGCACATGGATGAAAGGAAATTGGAGGTCTATGTGGGAGGGAAGGGTTAGATTGATCTTGGAATAGGTTAAAAGGTTGGTACAACACTACAGGCCAAAGGGGCTGCAACGTGCTGTACTGATCTATGCTCTGTGTTTATTAATCCTAGAGAAGGATTTTAACCTGCTCCTTTTGAGACTGAGGTAAGAGGTCACCACCTAGCTGCAGAGAGCAAAAGCAAAGTATTTATGCTGAGTTTGTGCAGGAGTCTGTCAAACCAGTCAGGTGCCCTTCATCGCGCAATTCCCAATGGCAGTCAGTATGCTAATCCACTGGATAGGGGAGTTACATATCAACAAAGAAGACATCTTGTGCTACTGGCTACATGCTCTTGAGGAAGAGTAAATGGCTGCCTCCTCTATCTCTATCCCTTATAATTTACCATGAAACCTTTAATCCTCATAACAATCAAGAATCTAGAAAACCCTGCTTTAAATATACCCAATGACTTGGCCTCCACAGCCATCTGTGGCAATGAATTCTACAGATTCACTAAAGAAATTCCTCCTCATCTCTGTTCTAAAGGGACGTACATCCCTCTGCTTCAAGATGGCCCAGCAAACAATGCAACCAATGGCAGCATCCTGCAGACAGTACACAAAACTCCTTCTTTTATCTCTTCTTTCTGATGTGATTCTACTACTAAGCTGTGTCATTCAACAACCTGATGGTTGTAGGAAAGTAGCTGCTCCTGAACCTGGTGGTGAGGAACCTCAGGCTCCAGTGCCTCCTGCCCAGTGGCAGCAGTGAGAAGAGAGCATGGTTCGGATGGTGGACATCCTTAATGATAGATGTTACACTTCCTGTAAATGCTGGCCACTACGCCACCAACCGGCTCTTATAGATGATGTCAGAATTGAACTCCGAACTCTGATGCCCAAGCTGTAATAGCATCACACTAACCACTACACGTCTTTAGTGCCCATCTGGTAGGTTTCAGTGAGATCTCCTCTTTCATCCTTCTGAACTCCATCAAGTACTGGCTCAGAGACATTAAACGTTCTCAAAGTTAAGCCTGTTATTTCTGCAATTGCTGCAAAGTGACTTGCTGAATTGATTCATGCAGTAAATTAAAGATTATTTTTACTTGTCACATATACAACGAAACATCAATATATACAACGAAATGTGTTGTTAGTGCCAAATTAAATCAGCAAGGATGGTGCTGGGCAGTTTCCCTATATTCCCGGCTCCAACATAGAATGCCCACAACTCACTAACCTTAAACCGTATGCCTTTGGAATGTGGGACGGAACCCAAGGAAACCCACATGGTCATGAGAACGTACAAACTCCCCACAGACATCTGCAGGAATTGAACACTGATCAATGATCGTTGGTGCTGTCACAGCATTACACAAACCGCTATGCTATGGCAACAACTAACACTGTCTGAGTTGACCTGGGGTTAGCCCGAAAGTGTCGCCATGCCTCTAGCGCCAACATAGCACAACCACAACTCAATAACCCTAACTGCACGTCTGAGAAATGTGGGGGAAAGCCTCCCACACACACATATACTCAAGTCACACATCCAAAATACTGAAGGATCTCAGTAGGTCAGGTAGCATCTATGGAAATAAATAAACACCCAACGTTTCAGACGAAGACCCTTCTTCAGGACACAGTCCTTTAACCCCAGGACAGGCTGTCTTCTTCAGCCCTGAGCCTCCATTGGTCTTGGACTTGGGCCTGCAGGCACGAGGCTTTGAATTTCCCAGTGGACTCTCAGAGATTCGCAGACTTAGAGTTCCGGCCAATAGGACTTGACTTGCAGACTTCTGATTCGACCTCAAGTCAGGGTCTTCGGCATCAATCCCAGGATCACCAAACACTAGGCCTCAAAGTCCAGACTTACCGATGCCGAGACCCCAGTCACTTGGCCGTCAACTCTAGTCTCACCAATACTATTTAAAGTTACGTGGCCTGTTTTTTTCTCAGTTGCATGAGAGGCTCCAGAGAGTTGTGGGCACAGCCCGGTCCATCAGGGGCACAGCCTAATCCATCCCAACCGCTGACAGCATTTACAAGAAGTGTAGCATCTATCATTAAGGATGTCCACCATCCAAACCACGCTCTCTTCTCACTGCTGCCACTGGGCAGGAGGCACTGGAGCCTGAGGTTCCTCACCACCAGGTTCAGGAGCAGCTACTTTCCTACAACCATCAGGTTGTTGAATGACCTGTACAACCCTAACCCTACCTCAGCAATGGAACACTCTTGCATCACCATGGGCCTGTTTCAGATTGTGTTTATGTACTGACGTCTTCTTTCGCAGTTTCTTTCTTCACTACCTTGTGTAATTTATATTCTGTGAAGTTGTGTGTGATGTTGCCGTAAGCACTTTTTCCAATGTCCCCGTACCCCACCGTACTAGTGTACGTTACAATCAGCTCACCATCATAAACACAAGGGATTCTGCAGATGCTGCAAATCCAGAGCAGCACATAAAATGCTGGAGGAACACAGCTGGTCAGGCAGCATCTATGGAAGGAATAAACAGTCGATTTGAAGATGACTCAGGTCTTCATGAAGGGTCTTGGCCCAAAATGTCAATTGTTCATTCCTCTCCATAGATGCTGTCTGACCTGCGGAAATCCTCCATTTTGTGTGCAATGCTCAATAAACGCAACTTAATTTGCACCTTTGGTTGAATAACTAACGGAAGCCCCTTTATCCAAATACCCCATGGAGTGGCTGCTCACACCTGGCCGCTCAGGGTCAGGTCCTTCAAAGCTTGAGCTCAGAAAATTCACTAAGGTTTAACACCAGTACTTTGTGTTTCACATCTAAGTGATGAAGTCGGCATGCGTAAAATTTGTATTTAATTTTAATTTTGAGGTACAGCATGGTAACAGGCCCTTCCGGCCCAAAGATGGCAGAGCAAGAGACCACTTTCTCTGCTCACCGTCGTCCTGGGATGCCAGCACAGTGAGCAGATCCTCGCAGCCGCCGGCGAAGAGAGGGAGGAGAAACCGCACGCTGCGCAGTTACACCCACGTGACCAGTTAACCTACTAACCTGTAAGTGGGACTGTGGGAGGAAACCAGAGCACCTGGTGGAAACCCACGTGGCCACTGGAAAAACGTACAAACTCCTTATGGGCAGGTGCGGAACTGAACCTGGGTCGCTGGTACTGCAACGTGTTACGCTAACTTGTACGCCACCATGCTGCTACAGATCACGGTAAATATACGTGCATACAATCGTGTAAGTGAATACAAAGCAACAGTTAAAAGAGGGTTCAAACACAAATGGTAATGCTAATGACTGTGAGATCCTCCCAGCATCAACAGCCGTGAACTAAACCACAGAAGTAAATGGGTTTAGAGCATAAAGTCACTGCGGCTGAGAAATCCACAGTTCCTGACAAATCCCCATCTATCTTCGGACTGAAAAGATGACAGGACAAGAGACCCCTTTCTCTGCTCATGGCACGCCCACCGCTGTCCTGGGATGTCGACACTGTGAGTAGACCCCTGCAGCCGCTGGCGGAGAGAGGAGGGAGAAGCCCCGTCGGCGGCTTCTGGTAGTGAGAGGTGGAGCAAGGTCAACTTTATAACACAGCACTTTGTCAGCAGGCTTGGGGAAGGCCAGTTGGCAGGATGCACATTCCTCTCCCTCCCTCTGCCTTGTTCTCCGCACGTTATCACTCCAAAGAAAGAGAACAAGGAGCCCTGACAAGCAGGTGATCCCCATTCCTCCCCATACGCCAAACACCTGCTCAGCATAGACACTGCTGACAGACCACCCCCCCGCCTCCTCTGCCAAATCTGGTGATCATGGTACGGAGCAGGTGAAAGTGAAAAAAAGTGGGGGAGAGAGAGAGTGAGTGTGAGAGAGAGAGAGAGAGAGAGAGAGAGAGAGAGAGTGTGTGTGAGAGAAAAAGAGAGAGAGATGGTGTGAGTGAGAGAAAAAGAGAGAGAGAGACGGTGAGAGAGAGGGAGAGTAAAAGCAGGATGAGGGACAGAGAGAGCGGGAGAGAAAGATGGATAAAAAGAGGTTGAGAGAGAGAGAGAGGGAGAGAGAGAGAGAGAAAGAAAGGGAGAGACCTGACTGGTCAGGCCTCAACTTGTAGGCCCAAAAGCCAACAAAAAACTCCGAATGGTGACGGGCAAGATCCCGCCAAGGAGTCGTCTAGCGGTGGGGGGGGGGGGATGGACGAGCGTCAATCGCATCCTGCAGGCACTGCGGTCTTCAGTCACACATTTAAAACAAAGGCTTACTTGTCTCAAGTCGATGAAGGCCAACAGCAGTGTGTCACCTTGGAACCCAGGCACTGGTCCGGATCTGGCAAAGTCTGTGGGAAAGAAAGGAGGATAAAAACAACTCTAAACAACCATGGACAGGGAGATTGGCAGACGGATGACAGCACAGACAGTGAGGCCAAGCTAGAGGAGTACCATTCTTCTAAGGAATCATGTCTTCCTCCCCTACACCTCTTTGTTCACGCGTCAAAAATTCTGTCATCAAATCACCATTAATTCCAAGCCTTGACAGCTAGGAACTGTACTAATCGACCTAAAATTTATTCCCATGGGCTGTTTTAGCTTCATAGTTTTTCTTTTCCCTTCTTTCTCAACCGAACAAACAGCTTGCGAATGCTTTCCTGACACAATAAAATCTACAGCTGGTGAAATCCTTTCAGTTCTGTTAAACTGATGTGATTTTCCATCCTGCATGCTCCACACCGTGGGATCTTTTCAATTACATGCCTGTCACCTGATTTTATTAATGTTAATAAGAGAACATTAAAAGGCTCAACCTGCCACCTCACCTCTGCATCTTTACAACTTATTTAAAGATTAAAGCCTAAACAGGAAACAAATTGATGGATATAATAATTACGAGGCTTCAGATTGATCAGGAAATATTACCAAGTCTGACAGAATCACAATTAAGTTTAATATTACTGGCACATGTCACAAAATTCACTGTTTTGCAGCAGCCGCACAGTGCAAAACATAATCATAAAAACTATAAATTAAAATAAGAATTGTATATAAAATAATTAAATGAATAGCGTAAAAAGAGGGAAAATACTGAGGTAGTGTTCACGTGTTTCTTGTCCATTCAGAAATCTGATGACGGAGGAGGAGAAGCTGTTCCTGAAATGTTGAGTGTGTGTCTTTAGGCTCCTGTACCTCCTCTCTGATGGTAGCAATGAGAAAAGGGCATGTCCTGGGTGATGGGATTCCTTAATGATGGATAATGCCTTTTGAAGGCGTCCTCGATGTTGGGGAGGCTAGTGCCAATGATGGAGCTGGCTGAGTTTACAACTTACTGCAGAGTTTTCTGATCCTGTTCAGTGGCCCCTCCATATCAGACAGTGATGCAACCAGTAGAAATTTGCAAGTGTGAATGCAAAATAATCCGTTTTGCGACTTACACTGAGAACATGGCCAGACAGAAAAGCAGGCTGAAATTGGTACAAAGTAGAGAATAGAAAGGATGGGTGTCTGATAGAAAAAGGGATATGTGACAGAGAAAGAGAGAGAGAGCATCAAAATCAGGTTTATTATCACTGACATACTGTATGTTGTGAAATCTGCTGTTTTGCGACAGCACTACAGTACAATATTTAAAATTTAAGCATTGCAAAAAGCGAGCAAAATAGTCAGGTTTTATTAATTGATTCACTGACCATTTGGAAAACCAATGGTGGAGGGGAAGAAGATATTCCTAAAACATTGGGTGTGTGTCTTTATGCTCTTGTATCTCCTCCTTGATGGTAGTAATCAGAAGAGGGCAAGTTTTGATGATGAGGGTCCTTACTGATGGATGTCACCTTCTTGAGGCATCGCCATTGAGGGTAGGGAGGTTAGTACTCATGATGGAGCTGGCTGAGTTTACAAACCTCTGCAGCTCTTTCTGATCCTGTGCAATGGTGCCTCCACACCAGATGGTGATACTACCAGTAAGAATTGTCTCTATGGTACGCCTGCAGAAATTTGCTACTCTTTAGTACATACAAGACCTCCTCAAACTCCTAATGAAGTATAGCTTCTAGTGTACTTTTTTCATAATTGAATTAATATTCAGGATAGATCTTCAGAGATGTTGGCACCCTGAAACTTGAAATTGCTCATCTTTTCCACTGCTGATCCTTCAATGAGTTCCTGATGAGGGACACAAGAGAATGCAGATGCTGAGAATCTGAAGCAAGACAGAGAATGTTGGTGGAACTCAAAGTTCAAATTAAATTTATTATCAAAGTATGTATATGTCAACATATACTACCTGAGATTCATTTTCTAGAGGGTATTCACAGTAGATACAAAGAAACGCAGTAGAATTGATGAAAAACTGCACACAATGACAAACAACTAAAATGCAAACTGTGCAAATACAAAAAGAATAAACAAACAAACAAGTAAATATAAAAATAGCAACCAATATTGAGAACAAGATGGTAGCGCGATATTAATACGCAGCAGCCTCTCCGGACTCTGGATTGGGGATTGCCAAACGTTATGTGGATTTTCTGGTTTAGTCTGTTTTGTCATATGCTTTTGTGATATAATTCTGGAGGAACGTTGTCTCATTTTTTAACTGCATTGCATTTGTGGTTTCTGAATGACAATAAACTGAATCTGAATCTGAATCTGAATGTGAAGAGTTATAGAGTCATTGAAAGTGAGTCCATAGGTTTAGTGTTGGGGTAAGTGAAGTTATCCACGTTGGTTCAGGAACCTGATGGAATAACTATTCCCGAATACAGTGATGTGGGTCCTGAGGCTCCTGTACCTCCTTCCTCATGGCAGCAGTGAGAACTGAGCATAACCTGGATGGTAGGGTCCTTGATGATGGATGCTGCTTTCTTTTGGTATGGCTCCTTAGAGATGCGCTCAATGCTGGGGAAGGTGTACCTGTAGATGTGCTTAGGGGGCCAGCCAGTATCAGTGGTGAAAATTCACTTCAGATTAAGATTGTTAGCCCAAAATGTCAACTGTTCATTCCCCTTCACAAATGTTCCTTTGACGTGTTGGTTGTTAGTGCAAACAACATACTTTAGTGCATCTTTCAAAATACACATGAAGTCGGAAATTTGACGGAATGATCTGTGTGGATGAAAACCTCCTGTACTTAATAAAGTGGCCATGGTCTTTTGCTGCTGTAATCCATCTACTTCAAGGTTGATGTGCTGTGCATTCAGAGAAGCTCTTCTGCACACCACTGTTGCAACACATGGCTATTTCAGTTAGTCAAGGCATTTTCACCCACCATTCCCTTGAGGTCTTTTTTTTTGTTTTTTGCTCCATTCTCTAGAGACAGTTGTGTGTGAAAATCCCAGATCAGCAGTTTCAGAGATACTCAAACCACCCTTTCCGGCAGCAACAATCATTCTATGGTCAAAGTCACTTAGGTCACATTTCTTCCGTATTCTGATGTTTGGTCTGAACAACAACTGAACCTCGTGACCATGTCTGCATGCTTTTATGCATTGAGTTGCTGTCACGTCAGATGGAGCTGATTAGATACTTGCATCATTAAGCAGGTGTACAGGTGTACCTAATAAAGTGGCCACTGAGTGTACTGCAGTTATTTCAAATTTACAAAGTAATTTTAGTTCAAAGACTCAAGAAACATTGGACAGGTGAGAGACTTATGGTGAGTATTTAAGAAGCAAAGACACAGAAGGATGTCATTTGGCCCTTGATATTCATGCTGGTAAAAAAAAGAAGCTTGTTAAACTAATCTTAACTCCCTGGTCTTGGTTCGCAAGTTTTTTTTTTATTTATTTAGCGATACAGTGCAGAGTAGTCCCTTACAGCCCTTTGAAACATGCAACTCGATTGAACCCCAGTCTAATCACAGGACAATTTACAATGACTAATTAAACTACCAACTGGTATGTCTTTGGACTGTGAGAGGAAACCGAGCATCCAGAAAAAACCCACACCTTCCACTGGGAAGACATACTGTCTCCATACAGCTGAAGTCAGAATTGAACTCCAAACTCTAATGCCCAAGCTGTATTCAGAACAAGGGGCAACCTCATTGAAACCTATAGAATGTGGCCTCAATGGAGTGGATGTGGAGAAGATGTTTCCAATGGTAGGGGAGTCTAGGACCAGAGGGCACAGCCTTGGAATAGAACAGAGATGAGGAGGAATTTCTTTAGTGAAGATCTGTGGAATTCATTGCCAGAGGCGGCTGTGGAAGCCAAGTCATTGGTTATATTTAAGGCGGAGGTAGATAAATTCTTGATTAGTCAGGGCATTAAGGCATATGGGCTTGAAAAGAAATGTGGATCAGCCATGATGAAATGGCAGAGCAGGCTCGTTAGGCCAAATGGCCTGATTCTGCTCCCAGGTATTATGGTCTTTTGGTAGTAGCGTCAATCTAACCATTATGCTACTGTAGTGCCATGGTAGTCCAGATAACTTATAAATGCATTGACAATATCTGCCTTCCTTCTAGAGAGTTCCACAGTGGCAACTTATTTTTGAAGGTAAAAAAAATCCTCAACAAGACGGCACAGATTTACCGTGAGACTCAAGAGTTTTAAACATAGAAACATAGAAAATAGGTGTAGGAGTAGGCCATTCAGCCCTTCGAGCCTGCACCGCCATTCAGTATGATCATGGCTGATCATCCAACTCAGAACCCTGTACCTGCTTTCTCTCCATAACTGCTGATCCCTTTAGCCACAAGGGCCATATCTAACTTCCTCTTAAATATAGCCAATGAACTGGCCTCAACTGTTTCCTGTGGCAGAGAATTCCACAGATTCACCACTCTCTGTGTGAAGAAATTTTTCCTCATCTCGGTCCTAAAAGGCTTCCCCTTTGTCCTTAAACTGTGACCCCTCGTTCTGGACTTCCCCAACATCAGAAACAATCTTCCTGCATCTAGCCTGTCCAATCCCTTTAGAATTTTATACATTTCAATAAGATCCCCCTTCAATCTTCTAAATTCCAGTGAGTATAAGCCTAGTCGATCCAGTCTTTCTTCATACGAAAGTCATATTAAAGGAGGATATATATATATAAAGGAGGATATATATATATATATATATATATCCTCCTTCATATTAAAGGAGGATCTGAGTTGGCAGGTTTTGTTACACAGAGGAAAGTTGATCTATGAAACCGGTTACTAGAGGAGGTGGAGGAATCTGAAACAGTTACAATGTTTAAGAAACATTTAAACAAACACTTAAATAAGCACAGCGTGAAAGGTTATAGTCGTTGAGTTATACAGCACAGAAACAGGCTAGTCAGTGCAACTCGTTAATGCCAACCAAGGTGGCTACCTTAGCTAGTCCCATTTCCCTATATTTGGTCCATATCCTTCTTTAAAGATAAAGACAGATTAGCTTTATTTATCACATGTACATCGGAACATGCAGTAAAATATGTTGTTTTCATCAAATCAAATCAGCGAGGGTAGTGCCGGGCAGCCCACAAGTATCACCATGCACCAGGTGCCAATATAGCGTGCCTACAACCTACTAAACCCTAACCCGTATGTCTTTGGAATGTGGGAGGAAAAAAGAACACCTAGAGAAAGTGGGTGCTCTGTTTTCTTCCTGTAGTGATTAGCACAACGTTTTACAGTACCAGCGACCCAGGTTCAATACCTGCCACCTTCTGCAACAAGTGTGTATGTTCTCCCCGTGATCACGTAGGTTTCCATTGGGAGCTCCAGTTTCCTGAGAAGGTCCAAAGGCATTACGGTTGGTAGATTAATTGGTCAATATATATTAATAGGATAGGGTTAAAAAGCTGATTGCTGGGGAATGCCGCTTGAACAGCCCATTCTGCACTGTATCTCAACAAATAAGTAAATAGGGAAACCACGTGGACATAGGGAGAACATACAAACTCCAGTGAGAACTGAACCCCGATCATTGAAAAATTGCTACACTACGCTACCATACCACCCCATAATTTATTTTAAATCTTTCCTATCCATGCATCTGCCTCAATGTTGCGTTGATTATTAAGGACCTCCAGCACCCAGGGAATGCCCTTTTCTCACTGTTACCATCAGGTAGGAGATACAGAAGCCTGAAGGCACACACTCAGCGATTCAGGAACAGCTTCTTCTCCTCTGCCATCAGATTCTAAATGGACATTGAACCCGTGAACACTACCTCACTTTTTAAATATATATCATTTCTGTTTTTGCATGACTTTGATCTATTCAATATCCATATACTGTAATTGAATTGCTTATTTATTTATTTTTCTTCTAGATTATGTATTGCATTGAACTGCTGCTGCGAATTTAACAAATTTTACAACACACGCTGGTGGTAATAAACCTGATTCTGATTCTGAAGTACTTTAAGCATTGCAATTGTACCAGTTTCTGCAGCTCTCTCTAGCAGCTTCTTTCATAGATTCACCACTGGCGCTACCGAAGACACGCGACAGTTTACTTGTGGTTTAACAGCAAAGGAATGTGATTAAAAACATCACTAATAACAGTTCTTAAAAAATAAATTGTGGTAAGCCATCACCAGAAACAATGAAGAGGCGAGCAAGGTCAAAGCGAACTCAAGAGATGTGCTGGAGTGCTGCCAAAATCGATGCACTTGCAGTTGGAGCCATGCTGCTTAGAACGGACAGTTTGGAGGGGAGGAGTTGGGACAGAGGAGTTCCGATGCCTGTCCAACTAACCTGGGCATGAGTGTGGATTGCTCTGGGCGCCGTGACAATTTGGTGAGGTTGAGAACAGCTTTATCCACAGTGAAATCCAGGTCCAAGGCGAATTGCTGGGAGGTGTGTTATAGGCCTGGAGCGATTATCCACAGTGAGGTCCAATTTCTAGTGTGAGATTTGGAGAATTTAAACGGCATCCCAAATAGTCTAGGGGCTCCTCTCTCCGCAATGCTAAGGCTGTGACAGTGCTCTATGCCTGCTGTGCTTCATGTCTGTGAACTTTGCGATGATTTATCTCACTACTATAATGAACGGAATACTGAGGTTTTGGGCCTACTCTGGGCTGCTACAAGGATTTGGATCTAAGGACTCAATTTGGTTTGGAATGCTGTTTCTGTTGCTCACTTCTATTGTTTGTATGATTTGGGTTTTTTTATCTTTCTCTGTGAGCACTGAGGGCTGGCTTTATTTTTTAAAATTGGGTTCTTTCATGTTCCTTGCTTGGTGACTGCCTGTTCGCGAACAACTCTCAAGGTTGTATAATTTATACATTTGTTGATAATAAATGTACTTTGGATCCTTGAAAAGGTGCCCTTCAGTTCCCCTTTAAACCTTTCCCCTTTCACCTTAAATAATACCCTTTAGTCACACACTCCCTACCCTGGGAAAAAGATTGTGGACATTCACCCTATCTATTCCATGAGTTCCTCCTTCAGCCTGCCACATTCCATGGAAAAAATTGACAGATTATTCAACTTCTCAATATAACTCAAGTCCTCCAGTCACAGTAATATCCTCATGAATTTTTTCTGCACTCTTTCCAGCTTATCTTTCCAATGGCTGAGCGATTGGAAACGAACAGCATACACTCATTGCCCACCTTATTAGGTACACTTGTACAACTGTTCATTGATGCAAATATCTAATCAGCCAATCACATGGCAGCAACTCAATTGCGTAGAAGCATGCAAACAAGGTCAAGAGGTTCATTTGTTGTTCAGACCAAACTTCAGAACAGGTAAGGATTGTGATCTAAGTGACTTTGACCACGCAATAGTTGTTGGTGCCAGATGGGGTGGTTTGAGCATCTCAGAAACTGCTGATCTCCTGGGATTTTCACGCACAATAGTCTCTGGAGTTTACAGGGAATGGTGTGATAAACAAAAAAATCCAGTGAGTGGCAGTTCTGCGGGTGAAAACACCTTGTTAATGACACAGCACTGCTGGAGTGGTGTGAGACAGGTGGTAGAGAAGAAGTGCTGGGGGTGAGGGGTGGTGGGTGGCAGTTAGCAAGACACGCCCAGCCCTGAGACACCAGGCAAGGTCATTTGATATTAAACAATTGGTTTATTGATCATTACGGAATGTCTCTCTGGTGCCTTCCGCTTCCTCTCCTCTCCCTTCCCCTTTTTCCAAACATGATTCCCCTCTCCCTGCTCCCTTCCCTCTTCCAGTCCACAATAGAGACCCGGATCAGAATCAGGTTTATCATCACTCACCCAGGTCATGAAATTTGATTTTTTTGCAACATCAGTACAGTGCAATACATAAAATTACTACAATACTGTGTAAAAGTCTCAGACACCCTAGCTATGTGTATGTGCCTAGACTTTAACATAAAACTGTAAATAAATAAATATACAGTAATTCAGCATGGAAACTGTTCTACAGTCCAACTCATCATGACAACAAGATTTCCATCGAAGCTAGTCCCATTTGTTTAAGTCTAAACTTTTCCTATCCATGTATCTGTCCAAGAGTTAATAGAACATTGTATTTTACCTGTCTCTATGCTCCCTCTAGGAGCTCATTCCATATATCCACCACTCTGTGGTGGGAAAATTGCCTTTCAGGTATCATCCATTTGTGTGGAGTATGGCCAAGTGGTTAAGGTGTTGGACTAGCGATCTGAAGGTCGTGAGTTCGAGGCAGCGTGTTGTGTCTTTGAGCAAGGCACTTAACCACACATTGCTCCAGTCTACCCAGCTGAAAATGGGTACCAGCAAAATGCTGGGGGTTAACTCGCGATAGACTGGCACCCTATCCGGTGGGGGGGGGGGGGCGGGTAAGGGTGTCTCGTACTCTCAGTCGCTTCACGCCACGGAAACCAGCATAAGCACCGGCCTGATGAGCCTATAAGGCTCGGGACAGACTTTAACTTTGTCTTTTATCATCCATGTTCCTAACTAAATGTTTTTTAAATGTCCCTAATGTATACCACCAGCCCAGAAGCACATTCCACACACCCACTAATCTCTGTGTAAAGAGCTTACCTCTGACATCGCCCCTATACTTTCTTCCAATCACCTTAAAATTATGCACCTTATTTCCACCTAGGGAAAATGTTTCTGGCAGTCCACTCATTCTGTGCCTTATCTCATCTTGTACATCTCTATCAGGTCACCTCTTATAATATACGTAAAAAGAATTAAATAATTAATACAAATAGAAAGAAAGTGAGTTAGTGTACATGGGTTCATAGACCATTCAGAAATCTGATGGCAGAGGGGAAGCAGGTGTTCCTAAAGCTTTGAGTATGTGTCTTCAGGCTCCATATCTCCACTCTGATGGTAGCAATGAGAAGAGTCTCATCACAACCTGTGCCCTCCAGTTTTAGATTCCACTGCCCTAGGAAAAAGAGTGCGATCATCCACCTTATCTGTGCTCCTTATAGTAACATAGTGGTTAGGATGATGTTATTACTGCTCTGGGCCTCAGAATTTGGTGTTCTATCCCATTGTCTGATGTAAGGAGTCTGTTCATCTTCCCCATGGAATGCATCCGTTTCCTCTGGGTGTATCGGTTTCCTCCCACAATCCAAAGATGTGCCGGTGGGAATGTTAGTTGATCATTGTAATTTGTTCCACGATTAGGCTAGGGTTAAATCAGGGGTTCCTGAGCAGCGTGGCTTGAAGTGCTGGAACTGCATATGCCACGCTGTGTCACTAAATAAATAAATCAATAATTGTACAAACGTCTATGAGCCTCTTGTGCTTCAGGGAAATGAAGAGTCCCAGCCAATCCAATTTCTCCTTACAATTGAAGCCTAGCAGCAACCTTAAGTCAAGGTGAACTTTTATTTTGAAGTTTTAATTGAAATATAATTGCCTCCATTTGGGGGATATATGAACTCTGAAGATTTTACCTTTAGAACCATCAATTGAGATGACCAAGTCTGCAAACACAAGTGTTCCCTAACCAGAGGCTACACCAAAGTTCAAAATTCAAACTATATTTATTATCAAACTACATGTATGTCAATACATACAGCCCTGAAATTCACTTTCTTGTGGGCATACACAGTAATTCCAAGAACCATAATAGAATCAATGGAAGATTGCAGCCAATAGGATGGAAAAATAACCAAAGTACAAACAACAATAATCAAACATTCTAACATTTATACTCAGTGTTGCAGCCCATCGGAAAATTCATTCCTGAGCCTGTCTCTGTCGCTGGCTGAAGCTGGCAACTATTGTCAGCGCTAACTGAAGAGTTATTATTAGTGAGGCTTCTTCACAAACCCTGAGAGCTGAGTAGTTGCTGCCTGAACTGGAATGTTGGCTGTTTGTTTTCCTCCATAGCGACTGCGCTGAATTCCTCCACAGTTTTGTGTGAACTTTTCCAGATTTTCAGCATCTGTAGCATCTCCTGTCTCTTGGGTAACCAAGCTAATCCCATTTACCTGTGTTTGACCGACTTGCCGATAAATTTGTACCGTCCATCTCAGAATCAGATTTATTATCACTGACTTACATGATATGAAATTTGTCGTTTTGAGGCAGCAGTACAATTCGTTCATTCGTTTGCTATCTCCTGTGCTGTATGTAGTAGGCGATCACATTCTTTCCAGGACCACAGTAGTTCTTGGCAAATTTT
Organism: Hypanus sabinus; assembly: GCF_030144855.1. Lineage (NCBI taxonomy): Eukaryota > Metazoa > Chordata > Chondrichthyes > Myliobatiformes > Dasyatidae > Hypanus > Hypanus sabinus. The sequence continues at coordinate 187,380,890 of NC_082708.1, read as the reverse complement.
TCTATGGAAGTGGTTTGCCAGTACAGAGTCATCAAAATGAGCATATATTACAAAGCAAATACAGTACTGTGGATAAGAGTTAGGTACCCTGGATATTTTACATGGATGCTTGGCCTCCACACAGCCCTGAACCAATGCCGTCTGGAATTACTCTGAGAGACAAAAGCAACTGTGGCAATTTCTCCAAGATGCTTGGAACAACTTACCAGTCACTAAACTGCACGATAGTGTATCTAAGAGGCAAAGGGTGTTCACACCAAATATTGATTTGATTTACTGTATACTGCTCTTCATAGTAATTTTTTTGATATTTACAAACTTTTCATTTCATTATTTTTGAAAGCTTCGTTGTTTTACAGATTTGTTTTTTCATGTACCTAACACTTTAGTATATTATTATATATAGTGTAAAAACTGGATAATGTTTATGTACGTGTCTAATCCTCAACATGAGACAGTACATGAGACAGTGCCTTCAAAGATGACACTACCTTCCTCAATGGATGTGTCTTTGACTGTCTTTACCAACCTTATATACCTCTCATGGAAAGAAATTAATTTTGCCAAGAAAACATGAAGTAGATTTAAAATGTATTATAATTCATTCAAATCCACGTCCCATCTTTGTGGAGACACACTCCCTCTTGCACATGCTCTATCTGCCTCTCATCGCTCTCCTTCCCTCTCTCTTTGCCTGTCTCCATCTATCATTCACCTCCCATTGTCTCCCAACTTCCAACACCCCTCCCATCCCTTACCTTGTCCTCCTCATCTATGTTCTAAAAGGGAGATGAGGAGGGATTTCTTTAGCCAGAGGTGGTGAAACTGTGGAATTTGTTGCCTTGGGTGACTGTGAAATCCATGTCACTGGGTATATTTAAGGCTGAGGTTGATAGATTCTTGATTGTTCAGGGCATGAAGGGATACAGGGAGAAGGCAGGCCAGAGGGGCTGAGAAGGAAATGGATCAGAAAAGATGAAATGGAAGAACAGACTTGACGGGCCAAATGGCCTAATTCTGCTCCTATATCTTATGGCCTACGGTCTTACATTCTTGTACAACATGCCTGTCAATCTCTTCCCCTCTTCAGTCCACCAATCAACTCGGAATCTTCACTCCCTTCCCCTCAGTATACTGGCCATCTCCTCTTTCTACTCTCAATCTGGATAAAGGGTTTTGACACAAACCACTAAACCACTGAGTTCTTTCTGCAGATTGTTAGTTGCTGCCACCCTTGAGAAGGGGATTTTATAGAAAAATATACAATCACGAAAGGGATTGCTGTGAGGAACTCAACAGGTCAGGTACCATCTACGGAGAAGAATAAACAGCCGATGCTTTGGGCTGAGAAAAATTGACTGTTTATTTCTCTCCAAGGATACTGCCTCACCTGCTGAGTTCTAATAGCATTTTGTTGGGATTACTCTGGATTTCCAGCATTTACAAAATCTCTTGTGCTAATTCAGTTATTTCCAATGGAACGTGAGACTAGAACTAGGGGACATAGCCTCAAGATTTGGGGAGTAAGTTTACAACAGAGATGAGGAGGAAATGCTTTGCCCAAAAAGCAGTGAATCTATGGAGTTCTCTGCTCAGGGAAGCAGTAGAGGCTAGCTTATTAAATAGATATAAGACACAGTGAGACAGGTGATTGCATTGCAAGGGAAGTAAGGTTTATGGGGAAGGGGCAGGTAGGTGGAGCTGAGTCCACGGCCACATCACCCATGACCTCTTTGAATGGCAAAGCAGGTTTGACAGGTTATATGGCCGACTCCTGCTCCTAGTTCTTTATGTTCACTACATCCTCCTTCTCTAAGTAAACAAAACACTATTTGCCCTCATTGACCTAGTCTTTCCTGGCAGTTTTCTAAAGACACCGCTATGTTCATGGGATGACTTAGAGTCATAGAGAAGTACAGCACAGAAGCAGTCAATCTAGTCCATGCCAAAACCAGCTACACTGCCTACTCCCATCGACCTGCACCGGGACCATAGCCCTCCATGCCCCTACCATCCATGTACCTATCCAAACTTCTCGTAAGCATTGAAATCAAGCTTACATGCACCACTTGCGCTGGCAGCTCATTCCACACTCTCACCACCCTCCGAGTGAAGAAGTTTCCTCTCATGTTCCCCTTAAACCTCGCTCCTTTTACCCTTAACCTGGTTGCAGTCCACTCAACCTCAGCGGGAAAAACCTACTATAATTTTCATAATTATAAAATCCTCATCATTTTCAGATATTGAGATCTAATTCTCAGATTTTAATTTCATACTCTGAATTCTTACTCATATATTCTTCACATTGCTATTCACCTTCTTTTGAATCAGCTGTTTTCCAAATCTTGAAAATCATGACCATGCCACTTGCAACTGGTAAGAACTGCAGATTTGTGCACGTGGCTCAGCACGTCAGAGAAGCCAGCTCCTCTCCAGCTGCCTCAATATAGCAGCCAGCATAGTCAGGGACCCCAGCCCCTTCCTTGGACATTTTCTCTTCTCCTCTCCCATCAAGAACATGTACCACCAAGCTCAGGGACAGCTTCTACCTCGTAGTTATATGACTATTAATGGTTCCCTAGTACAATGAGATGTATTCTTGACCTCACAATCTAATACCTTATGGTCTTGCACTTTATTGTTAATCTGTAATGCAGATTCCCTGTAACTGTTACATTTTATTCTACATTGTTAGTTTTATCTTGTTCTACCTCAATGCACTGTGTAATGAATTAATCTGCATGAAGAGTATACTGCTGTGCAAAAGTCTTAGGCACGTATATACAGTTAGGGTACCTAAGACTTCCAAACCATGCTGTAATTTTATGTATTGCAGCCGCAAAAAAAAAACAAATTTCATGACATATGTGAGTGATGATAAATCTGATTCTGATATGGGTCTCTATTGTGGACTGGGAGAGGGAAGGGAGCAGGGCAAGGGGTATCATGGTGGGAAAAGGGGAAGGGTGAGGAAGGAGACTGGGAAGCACCAGAGACACATTCCGTAATGATCAATAAACCAATTGCTTGGAATCACATTACCTTGCCTGGTGTCTCAGGGCAGGGTGTGTCTGCATCTATGCCAGCCCCTGCCCCTGGCACTCCTTCTTTGCCACCTGTCCCAGATCCTTCCTGTGGTGCTCCCCTCACCATTCCCAACATCCTTTTCTCCCGCCAGATTTACAAATTTGTTCTCCACTCAATTTACAAATACAGTACCATGCAAAAGTCTTAAGCACCGTAGCTATATTGTATATATGTGCCTAAGACTTTTGCATAGTACTGTATGCAAGACAAGCCTTTCACTGTACTTGTGATAATAATAAACAAAATTCCAATTCCATCCGCTTTCCCAAAGCAAACAATGTCCTCAACAGAGTTCCTGGACAACGTTTATGCTCTGCAAGAGGTTCTATTGACCAGAATATTTGTTTTCTATCTTCTACTTTAATGCTTTAACCTTTCTTCACAGAAACAGAAGCATAGTTTGGTTAAAGGACCCGAACTAATTATCCAAAGACGATTGTTCAAATTATACCTCAGATGGAAAAAAATATGAATTTATTTGATCAAATCTAGAAGCAAAAAACTGGTGTCAGCATGAGGTGGCAGAGGGTTCTAGACTCAGCCAGCTCCATCAAAGGTACAACCCTCCCACCATTCAGGACATCTTCAAGACGCGGTGCCTCAAGGAAGTGTTATCCATTGTTATGGACTCTCACCGTCCAGGACATGCACTCTTCCTACTCCTGATTCTTGAAGCCAATGTTCACTGGATTGGTAAAGGAGGAATGTTGCAAACATTTAGATCCAATAGAGTAGATGTGGAGCAGATGTTTCCTATAGTGGGGAAGTCAAGGACCAGACGGAACAGCCTAATAATAGAGGAATATCCCTTTAGAACAGAAATGAAGAGGAGTTTCTTTAGCCAGAGGTTGGCGAATCTGTAGAATTCATTGCCATAGATGGCTGTGGAGGCCAAGTTATTGCATATATTTAAAGTGGAAGTTGATAGGGTTTTGCTTAGAAAGGGTGTCAAAGGTTACATGAAGAAGGCAAGAAAATAGGGTTGAGAGGAAAAATTAATCAGCCATGTTAGAGTGGCTGAGCAGACTCGATGGACCAAGTGGCTAAATTCTGCACCTATCTCTTGTGGTCTTATAGGAGGACGAATGAAAGTGTAGATACTCTAAACGGGGAGTGAATTCAGAAATTGGAGGTGCATAGGAACTTGGAAGTCTGAGATCAGGGTTCCCTAAATGTAAACTTACAGGCTGAGTTGGTGGCAAGGAAAGCAAATGTGATTTTAGCATTGATTTTGAGAGGATTAGAATATAAAAGCAAGTATGTACAGCTGAGGCTTTGTAAGTATTTGGAGTGTTGTGAACTATTATCTGGGGAATGCCTAGCCCCCTATCATGGGAAAGGGGTGCTGGCCATGGAGAGGGTCCAGAAGAGGTTTACAACATTCATACCAGGAATGAAAGGCTTCATATATGAATGTCTCTGGGCCTGTATTCAATGGAGTTCAGAACTTGGGTGGGAGTGATGGATTTCATTGAAATCTACTGGTTTGAATATGTGGACCTGGAGAAGCTATTCCAGTGAAGGTGAGTCCAAGGTCCAGCCCCAGAATAAAAGAATGTTCCTTCAGAACTAGGATGAGGAGGAATTTCTTCAGCTGGAATCTGAGATTCATTACCACAGAAGATTATGGAGGCCAAGTCACTGGGTGCAATTAAGACAGAGATTGATAGGTTCTTGATTAGTATGAGTTTAAGGATCAAGGGAGGAAAGTTGGAGAATGAGGTTGAAAGTTAAGATCAGCCACAAACGAAAGGTGGAGGAGACTTGGTACCAATATGTAACATGACCTCTGGCTGTTCTCCTTCCCACTTCAAGATATTGTGGACGCGATCAGAAACATCCTGTACCCTGGTACCCGGGAGGCAAACTGCCATGTTTCTTTCCTGCGTCCACAGAATCGCCTGTCTGACCCCTCTAACTATAGAGTCCCCTATCATTACTACCATTCTCTCCCTATCCCTACCCTTCTGAACCACAGGGCCAGACTGTGCCAGAGGTGTGACCACTTTTGCTTCCCTGACATAGGCCATCTCCCCCAGCAGTACTCAAACAGGAGTACATTGTTCAGGGGGACAGCCACTGGGGAACTCTCTAGCACCTGCTTCTTGCCCTTCCCTCTCCTGAGTGTTACCCACTTATCTGTCTCCCTGGTCCCCGGAGTGACAACCTGCCTATAGCTCCTCTCTATCACCTCCTCACTCTCCCTGATCAAACGAAGGTCATCGAGCTGCATCTCCAGTTCCCTAACGCGGTTCCTAAGGAGCTGCAGAGTGATGCACCTGGTGAAGAGGTGGCTGTCTGGGAGGCTGGGAGTCTCTAGGACCTCCCACATCTGACACCGAGCACAGTAAACTTGCCTCATACACATTCTTTCTGTCTGTTTTCTAAACAGATAACTCACCTTGACTCGACTCATTATTGCCGAAGCCCCGTTGAGCCAAAGCCTTCCTACTCTGTCTCCCTCTACTCTGTCGCTTGCTCTGTAAATCTGCCTTCTTTTTAAACTCTTCCCGCTGTTCTCCCTGGCCGACCTCCACGCGCTTGCGCAGTTGTGCCCCGTTCAAACCACTGAAGAAGTTTTTAAGCCATTCCTTTGTAGTTTTGGCTTTATGCTTGGCATAATTGTCTGGCTGGGAAATAAATCTCTCAAGTCACAATTCTCTTGCAGACTGCATCAGGTTTTCCTCCAGGATTTCCCTGTATTTTGCTGCATTCATTTTACCCTCAAACTTCACAAGCCTTCCAGGGCCTGCTGCAGTGAAGCATCCCCACAGCATGATGCAGCCACCACCATACTTCATGGTAGGGATCAGACTAAACATAGCATTTAGTCTGATAGCCAAAAAACTTAATTTTGGTTTCATCAGACCATAGAACCTTCTTCCAGCTGACTTCAGAGTCTCCCACATACCTTCTGGTAAACTCTAGCTGAGAATTCATGTGAGTTTATTTCAGCAGTGGCTTTCTCTTTGCCACTCTCCCATAAAGCTGCGACTGGTGAAGCACCAGGGCAACAGTGTTGGCAATTATTGCCCGTCACAACCATTCTTGGAAAGTCTGTACTTAAAAAGCCTGGTGCTGAGCACTCATTGCTCAATCACAGGAGTTCCACTTCCAGTACAACTGTTTGTGATGTCACCTTTGATTGCATTTGTGTTGTCTTGTTTATTTGGAGACTGAGTCTGATTTAACTGCTTTGTGCTTGGGTTCACCACCACCCACAGCTCTGTCATTACACCAAAATGTCAACGTCCATTTTCCACCACAGATGCTGCCAACCTGCTGAGTTGGCACGTTGTTCCAGTTTGAGCATCTGCAGTCTCTTTCTATCCTTGCCATTCTGTAACTGGGTTGCTGTCCGTCAGTACACTAGGTAGCATGTTTCGCATATATTACAACAGCAGCCACTCTGCTCAAAGAGCTTTACGGCCTATAACTTGCCTCGGGACGTCCAGTGGTTCTTTGTAAGGTGTGGTGGAAGTGACCCTGTTCTTTTTGGAACGCTCTTGCATGCTTCCCTTGCAAGAATGTTTACCCGCCCACCACACAAGTGAGTGGCCATAATTTATGGACACCCAGAAGCTTTTCAGTAGCTCACTCTTAGGAAACAGTAAATTGATTTATTATTGTCACATGCTTGGGGGTTTATTACCACTGACATCTGTTGTCAAATTTGTTGTTTTTTCAGTAGTGCAGTGTAAGACATAAAATATACTATGAGTCACAAAAATAATTGAACAGTGCAGAAGATGAATAAGAATGTAAAACTCATGGGAACATGGATCACTCAGAAATTTGATGTCAGAGGAAAAGAAACTGTTGTTGAAACACTGAGTGTAGATCTTTTGGCTCCTGTACCTCTTCCCCAATGGTAGTGGTGGGAAGAGGGCAGGTTCCAGATGATAAGGGTCTATAATGATAAATGTTGCCTTCTCGAGGCACCCACCACCTCTTGAAGACGTACTTGTTGGTCGGGGGAATTGTGCCTGTGGTGGAGCTGGTTCAGTCTACAATTCTCTGCAGGCTCTTGTGATCCTGTGCATTGGAGCCTCCATATCAGTCAGGTTCTCTTTACCGTACATCTGTAGAAATTTGCAAGCATCTTTGGTGACATACCAAATCTCCTCAAACTCTTAATAAATTATTTTCACTGGTATACCTTCATAATTGCATCAATATGTTGGGCCCAAGACAGGTCTTTAGAGATGCTGACATCCAGGAGCCTGAAGCTGCTGACCCTTTTCACTGCCGATCCCTCGCTGAGGACTGGTGTGTATTCCCTCAACTCCCACAATCAATTCCTTGATTTTGTTGACATTGTGTGAGGCTGTTGCGACACCATTCAACCAGCTAATTTACTGCATCTCACTCCTTTTTGCCTTGTCATTGCCATGTGTGTGAATGGTGTGTCATGCACACTGTTCATACAGATCAATTCATTGCGAGAGTGGTGAGTTATTACAATAACAGAATGCAGAATAAAGTTTTTCAATTCAAAGAGATTTCAGTATAGCTAGACAATAAGGTGTAAAATCATAACGAAATAGATTGTGAGGTCAGGCTTCCATCTTATCATTCCAGAGGTTTGTTTAATAGTCGTCTTATGCAGAATGGAAACTCAATTACTGAGTTACTCAAAAACCTTTACTGAGGCATTGAGAAGTGCAGACAGATTCCGTGGAGGAGAGGGTGGTTTCTCTTATGGGCTGAGCTGTGTTGCAGTGCTCTGCAGTTTCTTGTGGTCACACATGTGGAGCTGATGCCATAACAAGCCATCGTGCATCTGGATAGGATGCTTTCTATGGTGTATTGATACAAATCAGTAAGGGTCCAATGGGTCATGCCAAGTTTCTTTAGCATCCAGACAAAGTACAGAGAAAGAGGGAATGAGAGAATGAGACGGAAGGAAAGGGGAAGGGAGAGAGAGCGGGAGAGAGAGACAGACAGAGAGAGAAGGAAGAAGAGAAGAAGGGAGGAGCGTGAGAGAGGGAACGAGGATAAGAAAGAGGGAAGGAATGTGGGAGGGTGTGGTAGGAGAGATGGAAGATGAGAGAGAGGAAGAGAGAAAGTGAGAGAATGAACACGGCGTGGGTGAGAGAGAGGGGAGAGAGAAAGAGTGAAAGAAAGGGAAAGGAGGTGGGGGAGAGAGAGAGAGAGAGAGGAAAGAAGTGAGATGATGATGAGTTTAAAAGCTGTCGCAGCCTTGGTTTGGTTTTCCTTGTACTGGAGTGTCTGTTGTATGAAAAGAGAGAGAATAACCAGCCTTGTCTCTAGTGAAGTGGGGGGGGGGAAGAAGTAGTGGGGGGTGGAATTGACTAGAGGAATATTACACAAAGCTTTGAGAATAGTGGGTTTTTTTTGCAGACACTGAATAGCAGGTGCCTCCTAACCTGAGCTCTGGGGGCAGGTGACCTCTTCCGCCCAGTGAGGCTCCGTTCACATTACAGTCACCCTAACTGAGATTGATAGCAGTGTCTTAACCCTGCCATTTTTCACTGTCATCTCCAGTGTTTGGAAGCTCGGAACGGGGACACTCTCACAAAGTGCTTTCGCTCTTGACTAAAACACCCTTTTGTCAGGGTTGTGTTTATGATGTAATGGCGAGCAGTAGTTGCAGAATTAATAAAGGTTTTCTTGTGCATTTTCTTTTCCCATGTTCATTGAGGGAAAACGATAGCTTCCCCGCCACCTTCTGTCTCACCTTCCCTCTTAAACTGTGTGTCGCCATTCGATGCAGTTTTTAAAGCATTTTGATAACTATTGACCTGTCCAGGACAGCCGCAAATTAGGAAGATTGACTGTAATAAGAAGAGAGAGAGCTCTTGCTATCAGCAGTCCAGACAGCTGGTGGCTGAATGGAGATAAATACCCTCCTAATGGTTATTAGGTCTCCTTGTTTCTATAAACTCTCCAGAAACTCTTGAAAAATTACTGCTCACTTTATCTTTCTCGGACGGCGAGCCTGGACTTCAGCATCACAATTACTTGCCCATTATCTCACAGCGGTGGAGTAAAGCATGAACTATTTGGGGCAGCACGGCAGCATAGCGATTAGCTCTTTGCTTTAAAGTGCCAGTGAGCTGGGTTCAATTCCCGCTGCTGTCTGTAAGGAGTTTGTACATTCTCTCCGTGACTGCGTGGGTTTCCTCCCATATTCCCAAGAAATACAGATGATGGGGTTAGTAGGTTAATTAGTCACATAGGTGTAACTGGGCGGTGCAAGCTTGTTGGGCTGGAAGGGCCATGCTCTATCTAGAAATTTAAAAAAAAAATTATATTAATGTGATGATCCTGCCACGGTCTGTAAGGAGTTTGTATGTTATCCCTGTGACTGAAAGGGTTTCCTCCAGTGCTCCAGTTTCCTCCCACAGTCCAAGGACATGGGGGCTAGTATGTTTATGGGTCATTGTAAATTGTCCTGTGATCAGGCTAGGGTTAAATCTGGGGTGGCTGGAATGTCCAGAGATGCCTGTTCTGCATTGTAGCTCAATAAATGAATAAAAGGAAGGACCTGGCATGGGGAATGTAGAACTGGTGTATACTGCAGGCTGCAGCTGATGGAGCCTGGAGCAAAAGAGAGGTGAGTCGCTAGAGAAATTCAGCAGGTCAGGCAGAATCTGCGGAGGGAAATGGACAGTCGACTTTTTGGGTCTAGACCCCTCACCTGGACGTAGGACGTAGTGCATAGAACAGTACTGTACAGTACAGGCACTTCGGCCCACAATGTTGTGCCGACTTTTTAACCTACTTCAGAATCAATGTAAACCTTCCTGCCCACGTACCCTCCATTTCTTTCATCTGTGCGCTTATCTAAGAGTTCCTTAAACATCGCTTAAGTATCTATGCACCCACCCGCCATTCTATTAAGAAAAACTACCTCTGACACTCCCCTATACTTTCTTTCCAATCACCTTAAAATCGCTGTCTATATTAGCCATTTCCACTCTGGGAAAAAGTGTCCGGTTGTCCACTCTATCTGTGCCTCTCAACCTCTATTGCTACCTTTCATCCTCCTTTGTTCTAAAGAGAAAAGCTCGTTCAGCCACTCCTCATAAGATATGCTCTCAAATCCAGGCAGCATCTTGGTAAATCTCCTCTACACCCTCTCTAAAGTTCCCACATCCTTTCAATAATGAGCCAACCAGAACTGAATGCACTACTCCTAATGTTCGACTTTCCAAGGTGAATCATTTCACACTGCTCTGGGCTGTACTCAGGTTTCCCCTCCTCAGCTAGCTCTGCATCCTGTCAATGTCCTGTTGTAACCTACAACACCCTTCTACTCTATCCACAGACCCAACTATTCTTGTGTCATCTGCACTGAAAGGCAAACCAGATTGCCTTGATCCTTGTACGTTGTCCGTCGATTTCATTCAGCGGTTTTCCAACCTTTTTTATGCCATGGACCCACACTGAGGGGTCGGTTTGGGAACCCCTGCCCTACACAGCTGCTAGCTGTCCCTCGGAGTTCCTCCAGCTGCTCATTCATTTTTATCAGTCCATGAACGGGTCGATTACGCAAAAGATTTTAAAGGAAACGGAACACAAACCTGAACACTTCAGGATCTGGAAGTTTGGAATGACGTGGTCTTGGCTGGAGATGTGAAGATAGGTTGAGCAAGCTAGGGCTTTTGTCTTTGGAGAGAAGGAGGATGAGATGCAACTTGTTAGAGGAGGATAAGATGATAAGAGGCAAAGATCAAGTGGACAGCCGTTTTCAGAGGACAGAAATGGCTAATTTTAAGGTGAGTGGAGAAAAGTATAGGGTGGGTGTCAGAGGTAAGTTTTTTTTACACAGGGAGTGGTGGGTGTGTGGAATGTGCTGCCAGAGGTGGTGGTAGAGGCAGATACATTAAACTCTTGGATGCCAATCTTTTTTATGCCATGGACATCTGCCATTCACCGAGGTACCCCGACGAAACTCTCATGGCTGAAGAAGAAACGGAAGGAAGGATTAGACTGATTTTAGAATAGGTTAAAGGGTCAGCACACCACCAGGGGCTGAGGGCATATACTGTGCTGCAATGTTCTAAGTTCTGTGTTCTAAATAAAGAGGGCAGAAAAGATACAGCAGGACAGGAGATATTCCTGGAGAGAGGGACAGCGTTTAATTTTCGAGTTGAGCATCAGTGCTAATGAAAGGAAAATAAAGACTTGCCTTCTTTGCACCTTAAAAAACCTGCATTTTAGCAACCCAGCATGATTTTACTCTGAGATCTTTGCCGTTTTACCAACTTACACACCACAGGTTCCCACACACACTGTGTGCTAATCACCCATGGAAGCCAGTTTTTGTATTGTTGACTGAGAGAGAGATTGTCTGGGACTTGTGTAGGGATCTGCTTCCATTTTATGGAATGGTTTCATAGTTCTATGTCCATCGAGAAAAACAGGCTCATACTAGGGGGCATAGTGGTTAGCATAACAGTGACCGGCGACCAGGGTTCAGTTCCTGCTGCTGTCTGTAAGCAGTTTGTTCATTCTCCCTGGGACTGCGTATCTCAGAAACTGCTGATCTCCTGGGATTTTCATGCACAACTGTCTCCAGAGTTTACAGAGAATGGTGCAAAACACAAAAGAAACATCCATTGAACAGAAGTTCTGTATGAAAATAAATTGTTCATGAGAGAGGTCAGGGGAGAATGGTTCACATTGACAGGAAGGTGACAGTAACTCAAATAACCACACATTACAACAGTGGTGTGCAGAACATATAACATGCTGAACCTTGAAGTGGATGGGCCACAGCAGCAGAACCACAAACATACACTAGGTAGGAAAAAGGAGGTGGTCCTGAAAACGGACTTCAGGGAGTTAGCAAGGAAGTTGAGAAGCAGGACCTCAAAGGTAGTAATCTACCACGTGACAGTGAGTACAGGAATAGAATGAGGTGGAGGATAAATGCGTGGCTGAGGGATTGGAGCAGGGGGCAGGGATTCAGATTTTTGTATCATTAGGACCTCTTCTGGGGCAGGTGTGACCTGTACTAAAAGGACAGGTTGCACTTGAATCCCAGAGGGGCCAATATCCTGGCAGGGAGGTTTGCTAAGGCTATTGGGGAGAGTTTAAACTAGAATTGCTGGGGGGGGGGGGGGGGGTGGAGGTTGGCTCACAAATAGAGAAAGTTTAGAGACAGTGAAAAAGGGAGGATGGGCAGATGATAGAGAAGGGACGCACTCAGACTGATGGTTTGAGATGTGTCTATTTTAATGCAAGGAGTATTATGAATAAAGCGGATGAGCTTAGAGCATGGATCAGTACTTGGAGTTACGATGTTGTGGCCATTAGAGAGACTTAGATGGTGCAGAGGCAGGAATGGGTACTTCATGTGCCAGGCTTTAGATGTTTCAGAAAGGACAGGGAGGGGGGCAAAAGAGGTGGGGGTGTGGCACTGTTGATCAAAAATAGTGTCACAGCTGCAGAAAAGGAGGAAGTCATGGAGGGGTTGTCTACGGAGTCTCTGTGGGTGGAAGTTAGGAATAGGAAGGGGTCAATAACTCTACTGGATGTATTTTATAGATCACCCAATAGTAACAGGGATATCGAGGAGCAGATAGGGAGTCAGATTCTGGAAGGGAGTAATAATAGCAGGGTTGTTGTGGTGAGAGATTTTAATTTCCCAAATATTGATTGGCATGTCCCTAGAGTGAGGGGTTTAGATGGGGTGGAGTTTGTTAGGTGTGTTCAGGAAAGTTTCTTCACACAATATGTAGATAATCCTACAATAGGAGAGACTGTACTTGATTTGGTACTGGGAAATGAACCTGCTCAGGTGTCAGGTCTCTCTGTAGGAGAGCATTTTGGAAATGGTGATCACAATTTTATCTCATTTACCATAGCATTGGAGAGGGATGGGAACAGACAAGTTAGGGAAACGTTTAATTGGAGTAAGGGCAAATATGAGGCAGTGGAAAAGTGTGTATGGAACCGGAGGAGGTGGCAGAGGTACTTAATGAATACTTTGCTTCAGTATTCACTATGGAAAAGGATCTTGGTGACTTGCAGCAGACTGAAAAGCTTGAGCATGTAGATAATAAGGAAGAGGATGTGCTGGAGCTTTTGAAAAGCATCAAGATCAATAAGTCACCGGAAGCAGACGGTATGTACACCAGGCTACTGTGAGAAGCGAGGGAGGAGATTGCTGAGCCTCTGGCGATGATCTTTGCATCATCAATGAGTACGGGAGAGGGTCCAAAGGATTGGAGGGTTGTAGACGTTTCTCCCTTATTCAGGAAAGCAAGTAGAGATAGCCCAGGAAATTATAGACCAGTGAGTCTCACTTCAGTGGTTGGTAAGCTAATGGAGAAGACCCTGAGAGACAAGATTTATGAGCATTTGGAGAGGCATAATATGATTAGGAATAGTCAGCATGGCTTTGTCAAAGGCAGGTCGTGCCTTATCGGTCTGAGTGAATTTTTTGAGGATGTGACGAAACACATTGATGATGTTAGAGCAGTAGATGTAGTGTATATGGATTTCAGCAAGGCATTTGATAAGGTACCCCATGCAAGGCTTATTGAGAAAGTAAGGAGGCATGGGATCCAAGAGGACATTGCTTTGTGGATCCAGAACTGGCTTGCCCACAGAAGGCAAAGAGTGGTAGTAGACGGGTCATATTCTGCATGGAGGTTGGTGACCAGTGGTGTGCCTCAGGGATCTGTTCTGGGACCCCTACTCTTCGTGATTTTTATAAATCACCTGGATAAGAAAGTGGAGAGATGGGTTAGTAAATTTGCTGATGACACAAAGGTTGGGGGTGTTGTGGATAGTGTGGAGGGCTGTCAGAAATTACAGCGGGACATTGATAGGATACAAAACTGGGCTGAGAAGTGGCAGATGGAGTTCAACCCAGCTAAGTGTGAGGTGGTTCATTTTGGTAGGTCAAGAATGATAGCAGAATATAGCATTAATGATAAGACTCTTGGCAGTGTGGAGGATCAGAGGGATCTTGGGGTCCGAATCCATAGGACACTCAAAGCTGCTACGCAGGTTGAATCTGTGGTTAAGAAGGCAGACGGTGCATTGGCCTTCATCAATTATGGGACTGAGTTTAATAGCCAAAGGTAATGTTGCCGCTGTATTGGACCCTGGTCAGACCCTACTTGGAGTACTGTGCTCAGTTCTGGTCACCACACTACAGGAAGGATGAGGAAACCATAGAAAGGGTGCAGAGGCAATTTACAAGGATGTTGCCTGGATTGGGGAGCATGCCTTATGAGAATAAGTTGAGTGAACTCGGCCTTTTCTCTTAGAGTGACAGGATGAGAGGTGACCTGATAAAGGTGTACAATAAGAGGCATTTATCATGTGGATAGTCAGAGGCTTTTTCCATGGCTGAAATGGCCAACACGAGACGGCATAGTTTTAAGGTGCTTGGAAGCAGGTACAGAGGATATATCAGGGGTAAGTTTTTTATGCATTGAGTGGTGAGTGCGTGGAATGGGCTGCCAGCAATGGTGGTGGAAGCGGATACAATAGGGTCTTTTAAGAGACTCCTGGACAGGTACATGGAGCTTAGAAAAATAGAGGGCTATGGGTAAGCCTTGGTAGTTCTAAGGTAAGGACATATTTGGCACAGCTTTGTGGGCCGAAGGACCTGTATTATGCTGTAGGTTTTCTATGTTTCTACAACAAGGTTAATGCCCTTGAGAGGTCAAGTCAGAGTACAGACATCATTCCAAATGAGAAGTTATGGCTGGGCTTGAGAAGGGCTGTTCACTCACGATCTCCATAAATCTGACAGAGCTTGAGCAGTTTTTAAAACAGGAATGGGGAAAGGTCACAATGTCCAGATGTGCAAAGCTGATAGAGACCTATGCACACAGACTCAAGGCTGTAATTGCTGCCAAAGGTGCATCTTCTAAATACTGGCTTGAAGGGAGTGAATACTTATGCAATCAATTATTTTGTGTTTTATATTTGTAATTCATTTAGATGACTTTGTAGAAATATGTCTTCACTTTGACACGAAAGAGTCTTTTTTTCTGTTGATCAGCGTCAAAAAATTCAAATTAAATCCACTGTAATTCAATCTTGTAAAACAAGAAAAAATGAAAACTTCCAAAGGTGAATACTTTCTAAAGGCATTGTAGCTAGGGTACTTAAGACTCTTGCACAGTTCTGTATTTGTCAACGCGGAGCAGACAGAAATCTGTAAATCCGGCAGGAGCAAAGGATTTTGGGAATGGTGAGAGTGGAGTGCCACGGAACAGGTGTGGGGCAGGTGGCAGAGAAGGAGGCCGGGGTGGAGAGAGGTGGTGCATATGGGCACAGCCAGTGCTGAGACACCAGGCAAGGTAATTTAATTCCAAACAATTGGTTTATCGATCAATACAGAATGTCTCTCTGGTGATTCCCGTCCCCTCCATTCCTCTTTTCCCAACCATGATTCCCCTCTCCTGGCTCCCTCCCTACTTGTCAGTGCACAATAGAGACCCATATCAGAATCAGGTTTATCATCGCTCACAGATATCATGATTTATTTTTGTGGCAGAGGTGCATATTTATTTGTTGGTGGGGAGGATTGTTCCTGTGACGGAGCTGGCTGAGCTATTTTGGTTAATTTCCTTTCACCAACGCTGAACATTGTCTCCTGTAAAGAAGCCCATTTCATATCCTAGCTATTCAGTTACTTATTTTTATTTCGAGATACAGTACGGAATAGGCCCTGTTGCAATGACGAACTAACCTCCTAACCGGTATGTCTAAGGACTGTGGAAGGAAACCAGAGCACCTGGAAGAGACCCACATATACACGGCGAGGACATACAAACTCCTTACAGCGGATGCTGGAATCGAGCTCTGCGCTGTAATATCATTGTGCTAACTCCTACGCTACCATGGCACCCTATTGTATCACAGGTTCTCAACCCTAATTGTGCATAAGCTCTGCATAAATATTTTTGATTACACAGCATAAAAATAGTCTAACCCCATATTTTCTGGGCCAAACTGAGCCAAATGGGACTAGCTTCGATAGGCATCTTGGTTGGCTTGGACAAGTAACGGACTATACCTGTGCTGGTTTGCTTTTTGTTCCATGTCTCATTTGCCTGCATTTGATCCATATCCCTCCAATCCTTTCCGATCCATGAACCTGTCCAAGTATCTTTTAAACATCGCATTTGTACCCAACTCTACCACTTCCATTGGCAGCTCTTTCAGAATTCCTGAAAGTCAATCACCTGGCTTTAGACTCCTCCACTCGTCTGCCTCGTTCACCACAAGAAAAACTGTCCCAGCCTACCCCAACTGATTGGGTATATTTAATACGAGGCTTGATAAGTTTTTGCTTGGTCAGGGCATCAAAGGTTATGGGGAGAAGGCAGTAAAATGGGGTTGAGAGGGAAATTAAATCAGCTATGATGAAATGGCAGAGCAGACTCAATGGGCTAAATGGCCTCATCCTACTCCTATGTCTAATGGTCTTAAGGTCTCTCTCCAGTCCCTGCAACAACCTTATGAATCTTTCTGCAGCCCCTCAAGCCTATGATTCCTCCGGCTACACTGCTCACTGTTAATGTATATGATAGTGGGTCATATTCAAGATCCAGTTTATTGATATCTGACCGTACATAACTACAACCAATGAAATGACGTTCCTCCAGATTATGCACAAAACATATATCACACACAGCTCAGAAAACAAAATATTACCACAGGTAAACAGTAAACAGCTCGCTGTCCTATTGACAAGACCTCAATGGCTGCAGGATATTAGTCCCAGCAAGACTTTATCTCTGGCTGCACAAATATTATCCAATAATCTGCACTCAAGAAAGAATCAGAATCAGGTTTATTATCACTGACACTTTGTCTTGGCTGAACTTAGTACAGGCTCTTTGCTGAAAAGCGTACAAGAGACATTCAGAAAGATGATCTCGCAAGTGCGGATGAGAGTGAGGTATGGAACCTCAGTGAAGTACAAGCAGAAAATTGGCACAGAGGATATATCGTACATACAGAAAAGTGCCAGAGAAAGAGCCAGAAACATCATGAAGGATCCCACCCTCCCTGCTTGTCCCATCATGGTGGAGGCTGCATAGCGTCCACACCAGGACCACCAGACTCAAAAACAGCTCCATCCACTAACCCACCCCTCCACACTCCACCACTTATCACTTCCTGTCACAGTCACCCTATGTACAGGCACTCCTGTGCCTAGCTTAATTCTATGGGTGTTCAATAAATGTATATAAGCTATTTTATGTAATCATATTTACTGTGCTTTTATTATTATTGTGTTTTATTTTGGTACTGCATCAGATGTGGATAATGACAACTATTTTATTCTCCTTTACACTTGAACACTGGAAATGACATTAAACAATCTTGAATCTTAAATCTTTATGGACATACAATTAACGTATATACGTTGCTGTGTGTATTTATATTTATTGTGCTTTCTTATTTATGTGCTCTTTATCGTATTGTGTTGCTTTTTATGATGCAACCCCAAGTAACAATTATTTTGTTTTTCCTTTTCACTTGCATCCTGGAAATTACATTGAACAACCTTGAATCTTGAATGTTGAAATCCTGGTACTGGAGTCCTCACTGCATGACACCACTCAAACACCACGTCCCCCTTTGCCATCTCTCCCTGAGGCTAAGGAAAACTGAGGCACATGTAGCGGATATAGCAAACACCTCACAGCTCAGATATTGCAGACTTAAGACACTCAATGAATTTTGACTACATTACTATATTAGTATAATTGATTAAGATCCAGGACGAGACCCCAAGCTCACACCTCACCCCCCTTTATTATAACATTTACGTTTATTTAGTAAGCCGTGTTGGCTAAACGCCAGCACACTTAAGTTTTGTTCCACTAATCACTGCCTTCCTCTTTATTGAGCCGTTAATTTGCTTTTATTATATGTGGCTGAAGGGGGACCTGGACATTTTTATAGGAGTATGTTGGGCCTGATAAGTCTGCATGGTACCTTGTAAACTCCGGCTGGGACTTTATTATCCAGCATGTGGCTTTTCCGTTCAGTGTTGTGGAGGAGAAAAAAGCATCTGCTCCAAAGTTGGGGGAAAAACTTCTGAATCTGAATCAGGTTTAGTATCTCTGACAAATGCCGTGAAATTTGTTGTTTTCCAGCAGCAGTACAGTGCAATACACAAAATATATTATAGATTATATTAAATATACAGTATATATATATTTATGTGTGCGTATATGTGTGTGTACTGTATATTTCTTAATATAATCTATAATATATTTTGTGTATTACACTGAACTGCTGCAATACATATATATATCTATGTAGTGTGTGTGTAAAATATATTTACACACAGACTGCATACACAATGGCCACTTTATTAGATACACCTGTACACCAGCTCATTAATGCAAATCATGTGGCAGCAACCCAATGCATAAAAGCACACAAGAGGTTCGGTTGTTGTGCAGAACTAAGATCAGAATGGGGAAGAAATGTGATCTAAGTGACGTCATGGACTGGTTGTTGGTGCCAATTGGGGTGGTTTGAGGATGGTGTAAAAAAAACAGAAAAACACCCAGTGAGCGACAGTTGTGTGTGTGAAAACACCTTGTTAATGAGGGGTCTGAGGGGAATGGCCAGACTGGTTCAAGCTGACAGTAACTCAAATAACCACGCGTTACAACAGTAAAAGAAGCATCTCTTTCTTTTAGATGTAGAAGAGCATCTCTGAACACGCAACCTTGAAGTGGATGGGCAACTGGGGGGTACCTAATAAAGCGGCCCCTGGGTGTGTGTGTGTGTGTGTGTAATTAAGTAAGTAGTGCAATAAGAGAGGAAAATAGTGAGGTGGTGTTAATGGGTTCATGAACTATTCAAAAATCTGATGGCAGAGGGTAAGAAGCTGTTCTTAAAACTTTTGAGTGTGTGCCTTCAGATTCCTCTACCTCCTTCTTGGTGGTAGTAATGAGATGAGGGCTTGTTCTGGATGGTGAGGATCCTTAATGATGGATGCTCCCTTTTTGAGGCATTGCCGTTTGCAGATGTCCTCGATGGTGCTGTGGGGTCTAGTGCCCATCAGAGAGCTGACTGATTTTATAACCCTCTGCAGATATATATAATCCTGTGCAGTGGCCCCCTCCAAACTAGACAGTGATGCTCTCCATGGCACATCTGTAGTCTTTCGTGACATACCAAATCGCCTCAGATCCCTAATGAAGATCTTCAGAGATGTCAACACTGAGGAACCTGAAGCAGCTCACCCTTTCCACTGCAGATTCCTCGGTGAGGAGGAATTCAACAGGTTTGGTAGCATCTTACTTATTACTGGCCATTGCATCGCTGGTGTTTAGAGCAGCAGTGAACGTCCTCTATTTGTGGCTTCCTTCATCATGTCAGTAGCTTTCTCGGTTTTCACTCCTGTCTGCCATGCAAGTCCCGGGTGGAGGCTCAGGAATACCATCACACTCAGAGGCAGAACGATTCTTTATTGCTGTTTCCATAATAATTTTGTTTTACCAGTCAGGGTTGTCAGACCTGAGCTGGACCCCTGAATCTACAGGTCTGGTGAACCACTCTGAGTGTGGCCTGCACCACTTAACCTATGACCTTACCAAGAGCCAAAGTATAAAGCCCTGGCACCAGCCAACACAGCTCTTCAGATCATTGAGCCACACAAACCTCTAAACCTAACAACAAGGTTGTGGTCCTCTTGGAGGCTGGCAGCATCTATGGAGAGGAATAAACAACTGAGGGCCTCACCTACCAATTGTCAGTTCCTCCTTCCACCTTTTTATTCTGGCTCTTCCCCTTTTCCTTCCAGTCCTGATGAAGAGACACAGCCCGAAATGTCATCTGTTTATTCCCCTCCATAGATGCTGCCTGACTTACTGACTTTCTTCAATATTTTGTATGGGAGGTTGAGGATTTTAGTGTCATATACTGAGTGGTTAGGTAACATACCAAGCAGCCATGTAGCACAGCAGCTAGCGTTTTGCCTTACAGTGCCATCAATCAGGGGTAAATTCCCACCACTATCTGTAAAGAGTTATTTATATTATTTTTATTTAGAGATACAGCGTAGAACAGGCCCCACTGGCCCTATCAGCCGCACCATGAAGCAACCCACCTACTTAACCCTAGCCCAATCACAAGACAATTTACATTGGCCATTTAACCTACTAACTGCTATATCCTTGGACTCTGGGAGAAAACTGAAGCATGGGGAGGGAACCCACGCGGTCACGGGGAAAATATACAAGCTCCTTGCAGACGGCACCAGAATTGAACTCCAAACTCCAGAAGACCCAAGCTGTAGTAGCATCACGTTAACAGCCACCCTACCATGGATGTTCTCCCTGTGCCAGCTTTACTCACAGATTCAAAAATGTACAGGGTAGTAAAGGTTAGTAGGTTGCAGGTTTGCTATGTGGGCACTGGATGCGTGGTGACAATTGCAGGCTGCCACCAGCACATTCTTGGACTGTGTTGGTCGTTGACACAAGCAATGCATTTCTCTGTACATTTCGATGTTTCGATTTACATGCAACAAATAAATTTAAGCTTTAATCGCCTTGTCCCTGCACTGGCTGCATACCCTTACAATCCATCATTTTGCAAACATTTTCAAGCATCACTCTACTCTTTCAGAAGGGAGGGAGGCAAAAACCGGAGATTATCACCCAGTTAACCTGACTTCAGTAGTTCGGATGATGTTGGAGTCTATTATCAAGGATGTGGTTTTGGAGTACTTAGAGGCATTTGATAAAGTAGGCCAAAGTCAGCATGGTTTCTTTAAGGGGAGATCTTGCCTGACACATCTATTGGAAATATTTAATGAAATAACAGACAAAATAGAGTAACGAGAGTCAGTGGATGGTATTTACTTGGATTTTCAGAAGGCCTTTGACAAAGTGGCGCATGCAAAGATACTAGCATGAATAGAAGATTGGATAACCGGCAGGAGGGTCATCCACAGTTCATTCTCTGACATCGTTGTGTTGTTAACATCTTATGCCTGCTCTGGCTTCATATCCTACACAGTATCAATCACAGTTTTTGCGATTATTTTCACTTGACTCCCATCAGTCGCCTTCTTGTGGTTGTAACTCTGGACTTCCGAAGTCCCATGTGTAAAGACGCATGTGCCTTCCAGAATTTCATTTGCTTGCTCCGTCCCCACTCCCACCCGCACCGGACATCCCCTGCAGCTGTGAAACTCCCAAAACTCTGCACTTCAACCTCCAAAGCGCTAGCCCTTCAATCTCACTTTGTCAAGAGACACATTAAAATCTATCTCTGGCAGACCTTTGCGATTCCCTGTTTCAGTATGGTGGCTCGGTCAAGTTTTTTTTCTGCTAACTCTCCTCAGTACACAGAGCAGTGAAGCACAGGAACAGGCCTTTCAGCTCAGAGTGACCATAGCGATCGCAATGCTGAAGTATAGCATCTTGGTTCTTCTTTTCACTGCATTTAGTGTACTGCTGTACAAACATATAACCATATATAACAATTACAGCACGGAAACTGGCCATCTTTTAGTCTGTGCCAAACGCATACACTCACCTAGTCCCACCGACCTGCACTCAGCCCATAACCCTCCATTCCTTTATGTATATGTATATGGACAGGCCATATACCTATCCAATTTTTTTTAAATGACAAAATCGAACCTGCCTCTACCACTTCTACTGGAAGCTCGTTCCACACAGCTACCACTCTCTGAGTAAAGAAGTTCCCCCTCGTGTTACTTCTAAACTTTTGCCCCTTAATTCTCAACTCATGTCCTCTTGTTTGAATCTCCCCTACTCTCAATGGAAAAAGCCTATCCACGTCAACTTTATCTGTCCCCATCATAATTTTAAATGCCTCTATCAAGTTCCCCCTCAACCTTCTACGCTCCAAAGAATAAAGACCTAACTTGTTCAACCTCTCTTTGTAACTTAGGTGCTGAAACCCAGGTAACATTCTAGTAAATATCCTCTGTACTCTCTTTCTATTTTGTTGACATCTTTCCTATAATTTGGTGACCAGAATTATAAAATATGTGTAACTCAGGTTACATATGAAAATATGTGTAAGTTATTCTTGAAGCACTGGCTTGAGAACATTGAGAGTAAGAGAAGAAATGGGATATTCCTCTGACGACTTACGTTCGCACTCTTTGACGTCCATGTTGAACTGTTTCAGAGCCCCCATGGTGATCTGTTTGACCTCGTTATCGAGCAGCAGCTGGAGCAGGGATGTGGAGAGGTGCTTACAGGCCGACATGCAGGCTGTCTGAGCCACTTTGCCCTGGAAACAAGACGAGCACAGACATCAGCCATCAGCAAGATCCAGTGTATAGAAAGTGTTCACATGTAACCCATTCCCCCTTTGTCCCTTCCTCTCTCCTGACTTACCCAAGTCCTCACACACATCCACTCCATTCCAAACCACCCACATTCCAAAACCCCTGTTGGAATCATAGAGCAAGAAAACAGGCTGTTCAGCCCATCTAATCATACCAAGCTGGTACTCTGGCTAGTCCCATCTGGACCATAGCCCTCCATACCCCTGCCATCCATGTAATAATATTGCAATGTTTAAAGTGAGATTTGGATAAGTACATGGAGAGGAGGGGTTTAGAGGATTTAGTCCAGATGGAGGTGATGGAACTAATCAGAATAAGAGTTGGGCATGGACTAGATAAGCTTAAGTGACTGCTTCTGTGCTAAGTGCTCTAAGACTCTATTCTACATTTTGATAATGGTTTCCCTTGTAGGGCCTCAATAAATTGCATGTTGTATATTTAGATGGAGACATAACAAAAGGTTTTTACTCCTCATGTATACGAAGGATGTAAGCAATTAAGTCAATTCAATTCAATTGTTTGGAATGAAATGAGTTGCTTGGTGTCTCCAGGCTGGGTGTGTCTGCACCCACACCACACCCTGCTCCTGGGACTCCTCTGTCACCTGATCCCCAGCACTTCACCCTAACCATTCCCAACATTCTTTGCCAGATTTACACACTCGCTCTAGGCTCCACATTAACAAATACATCATCACCATCATGTGCCATGACATATAAGGTGGGCGATCTTGGTCTGTGACCATGTTTATTCCAGGCAAATGTTTCTACAGAAGTGGTTTGCCATCGCCTTCTGCTGGGCAGTGTCTTTACAAGACAGGTAGCCCCAGCCATTACCAACACTCTTCAGGGATTGTCTGCCTGGCGTCAGTGGTCGCATATCCAGGACTTGTGATATGTACCAGCTGCTCATACGACCATCCACCACCTGCTCTCGTGGCTTCACGTGACCCTGATCGGGGGCTAAGCAGGTGCCACACCTTGCCCAAAGGTACCTGCAGGTTAGTGGAGGGAAGGAGCACCTTACACCTCCTTTGGTAGAGACGTAAATTCACCGCTCCAGCCCATCAGTACTGGCAAATGTCTGCACAGTACTGTACCTCATTACACTGTTGTAATTAAGTGATCTGTATGAATTGCACGCAGAACGAAGTTTTCACTGTACTTCAGTACAAATGACAATATTAAACCTGGTTACTAGTTTCCCAAGTCTACTTGTGGCATCTTCGCAAAATACTTACCGATCTCCTTGTAAACCAGAATTTGATTTAATATCACTTATATATCGTGAATTTTGTTGCAATACATGAAAACCCCTTTTTCCCCTCTGCCATCAGATCTCTGAATGGACACTGTACCCATGAACACTAAATTTTTACATTTAGTTAACTTTTTAATATATATCGATATTATTGTAATTCATAGTTTTATTATTATGTGTTGTAATGTACTGCTATCACTTAACAACAAATTTCATGACACATGCCGGTGATATTAAACCTGATTCTGATTCTCAGCTGCACCTATGGAGAGGAATAAACAGTTGGCTTTTCAGATCGAGACCCTGCATCAGGACAAGAAAGGATAGAGGAAAAAGCCAGAATAAGAAGGTGGGGGGGGGGGGTGGAGGAACTGGAAGATGGCAGGTGATAGGGGAGACCAGGTGAGGGGTGAGTGGGTGGACAGAGTGGGGGAAGAGGTAAGAAGCTGCGAGGGGATAGGTGGAAGAGGTCAAGGACTGAAGACGAAAATACCTATAGGAAAGGAGAGTGGGCCATGGGAGAAAGGGAAACAGAGGAATGTAAACACTTCCAAGTGAGGCAACGGTTCACCTGCAAATCTGCTGGGGTCGTCTACTGTGAATGAGCATCATGCGACCTGATTCAGCCTTCTCTACATTAGTGTAACCCGTTGTAAATTGCGCGAACACTTCATCAAGCATCTCCTGTTTGATCTGCCAAAAGTGGAACTTCCCAGTGACCAAATATTTTAATTCCCATTCTGGTTCCAACATGTTGGTCCATGGCTTCCTGGGGATGAGGCTACCTTCAGGGTTAAGGAGAAACATCTTATATACTCTCTGGGTAGCCTCTAACCTCATGACATGGATATCAATTTCTTTTTCTGGTAAAAATATTTTTCATCCCCCCTCTGCTCTTCTTCTATTCTTCTGACTGGCCTCTTACTTCTTCTTACCTTCTTTTCACCTTTCCCTGGGTTCCGTCCTCCATCCCTTTCTCCCATGGTCCACTCCTCTCCTATCAGCTTCCTTTCTCTCCAGCCCTTTATCTTTTCCACCCACTTGGCCTCACCTATCACCTTCCAGCTAGCCTTCTTCCCCTCCCCCATTTTTATTATGGCATCTTCCCCCACTTTCCAGTTATGAAGAAGGGTTTCAGCCCAAAACATTGACTGTTTATTCATTTCCATAAATGCTGCCTGACCTGCTGAGTTCCTCCAGCACTCTGTGTGTTGCAGAGGGAGATAAAATTTGTTCTTTACAGCAGTACAGTGTAAGACATAAAAATTACTCTAAGTTACAGAATGAATAAATAGTGCAGAAGATAGAAACTCAAGAGATTCTGCAGGTGCTGGAAATCCAGAGTAAGATACACACAATGCTGAAGGAACTCAGCAGGTCAGGCGGTGTCTATGAAGAGGAATAAGCACTCAACATTTCCAACCTTGATGAAAGGTCTTGGCGACTGTTTATTACTTTCCAAAGATACTGCCTGATCTGCCGAGTTCCTCCAGCGTTTTGTGCTGAAGACATCTATCTTTTCTCAGTTACCTCCTCAAAACACTCAATCAGATTTGTGAGTCGTGATCTCCCCTGCACAAAGTCCTCCCCACATGAATGCCCACAGTTGATAAGCTATCCATGGTATTCACGAGAGCAGCCTAATCAGTCACTGTCATTCGGTTGTCCGATCACTGACAGCCATCACAGTGGGGTGCCCCTGTATGAAGTGTCCTCATTAACGTCCCACCACTGTGCATCCTCAGGTCATCCTACTTGTCTTCTGTTCAGTAAGCCCCCAGCATTTGGCCCACGCTCGTTTACACAAGGGTTGGTAAATAAATTTACAAGGATTTTGATTAGACTTAAGAACCTGAGTTATAGGGAAAGATGTAATGGCAGGGACTTGTCCTCTCTGGAGCATAGGAGAATATATCAGAATCAGAATCAGAATCAGCTTAAATATCACTTTGTGGCAGCACAGAAAGAAAAAGAAACCGTGAATTAAAGTAAGTATATATATATATATATATATATATATATATACTAAATAGTTAAATCAATAAGTCCTGCAAAAATATAAAAATGTAGTGAGGTAGTGTTCATGGGTTCAATGTTCATTTAGAAATTGGAAGGCAGAGGAGTAGAAGCTGTTCCTGAATCATTGAGTGTGTACCTTCAGGCTTCTGTACTTACTTTCTGATTGTAGCAATGTCCTGGGTGACAGGGGTCCTCAGTGATGGATGACAGCTTTCTGAGGCACCACTCAATGAAGATGTCCTGGTTACTATGGAGGACAGTGTCCATAATGGAGCTGACTAATTTTACAACTCTCTGCAGCTTGCTTCGATCCTGTGCAGTAGCTGCACCCCCCCCCCCCACCAGACGGTCATCACAATGGGGTGAATGGGAGGAGATTCGATAGATGTATACAAAATTTTGAGGGTATTTATAGGGTAAATGCAAACAGGCTTTTTCCATTGGGTGAGACTAAAACTAGAGGTCATAGGTTGAGTGTGAAAGGTGAAATTTTGAGGGGGACCATGAAGGGTTTCACTCCGAGGGTGGTGCAAGAGTAAAATGAGCTACCAGTGGAAATACATTTAAGTTTGGATAAGTACACGGATGGGAGGAGTATGGAGGGCTATGGTCCTGATGCAGGTCGATGGGACGAGGCAGAGTAATAGTTTGGCATGGACTAGATGGGCTGCAGAGCCTGTTTCTGTGCTGTAGTACTCTATGATTCTAAATGTGGTTTATTCAGCCTTGCCCACTTCCTGGATAAAGTAGAACATGATCTCCACATTAATCTATTTTTTGCTGGGATCAGTGAGTGGAATGTAATTGTTCAAGTGCTGTTGAACCAGGCATTAACCACACAAGGAGACTTAACCAGGATTTCCACTGGTACAAAAAGGCCGTTGAAAATTGGAAAACAAAACTGCGGATGCTGGAAACTTGAAGTAAAAATAGAAATAGTTGGAAGCACTCAGTGTGGAAAGAGAAACAGAATTATTATTTCAAGGAACCTTCACTTGAATATCCTGAGAAAGTGTCTCAGATCTGAGTCATTAACTATTTCTCTCTCCAAGGTGCTGCTGAGTGTTTCAGAGTCATACAGCACTACAGCTTAGAAACTGGCCCTTCAGCCCATCTACTCCATTCTGCCTAGTTCCCATTGACCTACACCTGGGCCATATTTCTCCATACCCCTCCATATCCCATCCACGTACCCATACAAATTTCTCTTAACTATTGCAATCAAACCCACATCCACCACTTCTACTGAGAGCTCGTTCCACCCTCTGAGTGAAGAAGTTTTAAGATCATAACACCACAGGACATAAGTACCCCTTAAATGTTTCACCTTTCACCCTGAACCTATGACCTCTAGTTTTTACCCAACCTCGGTGGAAAAAGCCTGGCTACATTTACCCTATCTATGATTAACCGAGAAAACTTTGAGAGAGTGAAGAGCACAGAGTTTCTTAGAGTGCACATAACAGATGATCTAACTTGGTCCCACAATACCTCTTCACTAGTCAAGGAGGCATAACAGCATCTGCACTTTCTGAAGAGATTGAAGTGTGCAAGTCTCCCTGCCCCCTTTCTAACATTCTACAGAAGCATTATCAAGATTGTCCTGTCTGACTGCTACGTTGTGTGGTACGGAAGCTGCAAGGCATCGGACCACAAGATGCTACAGGGGACAATAAAAAACATCAAAAGTATCACTGGGGTCGCTCTCCTTCCGATTTGTGACATTTACCAGGAGCTTCGGAATCAGGTTTAATATCACTGACTTATGCAGTGGAATTTGATAACTTAGCGGCAGCAGTACGTTATCAGCAAAACATGATAACATAGAAAATAAATAAACCAATCAATAAATTACAGTAAGTAAATATATCCATATCAAATTGTTAAATTAAAAATAATACAAAAACATATAATAAAAAAGAGAGGTAGTGTTCATGGGTTCAATGTCTATTTAGGAATCAGATGGCAGAGGGGAATAAGCTGTTCCTTAATCTTTGAGTGGGTACCTTCAAGCTTCTGTACCTTCTTCCTGACAGTAATAATGAGAAGAGGGCATTTCCTGGGTGATGGGGGGTCCTTAATACTAGACATCGCCTTTCTGAGACACCGCTCCTTGAAGATATCTTGGATACTATGGAGGCTAGTACCCGTGATGGAGCAGACTAATTCTACAGCTTTGTAGATGAAGGGCCTTACCACTCATCGCACAATTTGTTTGACTAACTACCGTCAGGAAGGAGGTATAACAGCATCAGAACTAGAACTGCCAGACTGGGTAACAGCTTCTTGTATCAGGCTGTGAGACTAATGAATGACTAATGAATACCTTGTCATCACTGAGGTCTCGTCACTAGGACAGCGAGCTGTTTACTGTACTGCTTACCTGTGCTGCGCTTTAATACAGGAATTTTGAATTATATTTTATTAATTATTTATAGAATAATACTTTGTTTTATATGCTGTATGTGATATATGCTGTGTGGGTGCACCATGGTCTAGAGCAGCATTGTTTTCTTTATTTGCATGTATGTACAGTCAGATGACAAAAAATTTGAACTTGACCATGAAATAGACACTTCATAATTTTGTATACCTCTATCAAATCTCCCCTTATTCTCGTACGTTCCAGGGAATAAAGTCCTAGGTATTTTCTGGTTTTGGAATGTAAAGTGACTACCTGCCCTGATGATGAAGCACCACAATTCCTGTTCTCAACATTATTTATTACTTAGTTATCAATTACAATTATTATGTCTCTTTTTGCATTTGCACTATTTTTTCTGCACTTTGGCTGGTTGTCTATCTTTGCGTGTAATTTTTCATTGATTCTATTAGGTTTCTTGGTATTTACTGAGAATATCTACATAAATATGTCCTTTGGTATGCATTAACCTTGAACTTTGAACTGATTCAGTATTGTGGTTAAGTACCAATCCAGGTGTTACGGTCATGCCGGAGATGGGAAAAGGTTTCAGCAGAGTTGGGAAAAGCCTTTAGTTTGATTAGGTTAATATAGTTTTGTGAGTCTGCCAATCTCTGGCATCTGGTCCAAACGGTGCCAGCGAACAATGATTCCACAGGAGACATCTTCCAGATAACAGAACTTCCCAATTATTTCACTCTTTCTTTTTCTGCCTTCTGCTTGTTCTTTTTGTCTTGTTTGTGTTACGGAAACTTTTGCAGCCTGTGGTGTACAGTTTGAATCCGGACTGAAGGATCCAGCACTTGCTGTGTCTGGAGAGCTGCCTCATGGTGATCAGAGATATGGGGGCCAAAAAGGTCTGAGAACACAAGGTGACTCGTGGAAAAGACCAGAGATGAGTCACGAGGTCATGAATGACTCCATCTCGAAGCAGCAAGGAAGACTGAAACACCAAGGTGAATGCAGAGGGTGTCAGTGATGGCTAAGCACGAAACGGTTGGCAGCTGGATCAGCGTGTTGGGCTCCGGTCAGCATTCAGACCCAGTTCGGTGTGTTCAGATCCGTATGGGTGGCATTCGGCCTGGATCAGCATGTTCAGCCCCAGGAGGGCAGTGTTTGGCCCTGGAACAGAGATGTTAGGACCCAGGTCGGTGGAAGGACTGAGCTCATGCAGTGAAAAGATGTTTCCCATATTCTGAAATTTATGTGATTATTGGACTGTACTTTATAGTGGTTTCCTTCAGTTTTTTGATGTTTTCTTTCTTATGGTCAAGTAGTGGGTGGGTGACCTGATCATTTTTCATGTATGGGGGGTGGGGATTTGGTAGTACTGTTGCTGTTCCTTTCTGCGAGTGAGGGGGTCGAGGATTGTTGCTGTGGGCAAGGGGAGGATTATGGGGTCTGCAAGGCTTGTTCCTTTTCTTTTTCATGCCGGTTGGGAAAGGAGTTGATGTCTTTTCTTTCATGAACACCCATGGGCTTGCTGTATTTAATGGCTATCTGGAGCAGACAAACATCAGAGTTGTATTCCACATGCATAATTTGAAAATAAAATGAGCCTTTGAACCTTTTAATCCTCAGAATCAAAATCAGGTTTATTACCACTGATGTATGTCAAGTAAATTGCCGTTTGCCAGCAGCAGAATAGTGCAATACGTAAAACTGAGCAACTATAACTCATAAGAAATATAAAAAAATATAAATAATTAGGGCAAAAAGAGAGCAAAATAGTGAGGTAGTGTTCATGGGTTAGTGGACAAATCAGAAATCTGATGACCGAGGGGAAGAAGCTGTTCCTAAAATGTTGAGTTTTTCTTCAGGCTCCTGTTCCTCCTCTCTGATGAAAGTAATGAGAAGTGTGTGCTGTTTGGTGAGCGTCCTTCATGCTGGTTGCTGACTTCTTCAGCCATTGTCTCTTGAAGATGCCTCGGCAATGGGGAGGCTAGTGCCCATGATGAAGCTGGCTGAATTTACAACCCTCTGCAGCTTTTTCAGATCATGTGCATCAGTGCCCCCATACCAGATGGTCAAATGGTCGTGGCAGAGTGGGACAAAGGAACAGGGTTCAGTTAATTTAATCCTGTGAGCCTGTACCAAGTTTAATATCACAGCCAATCTCTGGCTTAATCCTCTATGTACCCCTCCATATTTCTAAAAACTTTAGAAATATCTATAAAACACAAATTAATAAATTAATTAATTTACCAAACGCCATCTGGGATATGCCCCTCTCATACCTGGGATTAGCCTCCAATCTGACTGCATGAACACAGATTTCTCCATCTTCCAGTAATTTCTTCCCCCACTCCCCCTCTCTTTTCCCATTCTCCATTCTGACGCCCTTCACTGCCCATCACCTCCTCCTTTCCTTTCTCCAATGATCCACTCTCCTCTCCTATCAGGTTCCTTCTTCTTCAGCCCTTTACCTCTTCCATCTGTCACCTCCCAGCTTCTCACTTCATCCCCACCCTCCCCATCTTCTGCCTTCGCCTATAACCAGATTTATGTGATGTTTGTTTAATATTTCAGTAATATTTGAGTAATATCACATATATAGTTTGATTGCCCACCATTGAGAATGTCTTTTTTGGAAGAGGACAGCGAGGCTGGAGAGGAAGTGCGGCGGCGGCCATTTTCAAATTGTCCAATTGCTTCTCAGATCGGAGTTCTGAGAGGCGGGACTGCGCAGGCGCGTGAAGGAGGCCCGGGAAGGAGGGAAGATATATAAAGCACGCCGCCTTAAGAAGCGGGCAGCGGAGTGAGCCGGGCGCAGAGTGTAGGGCTTGGGAGTGAGCCGGGCGCAGAGTGTAGGGCTTGGGCTCAGAGGGCTTAGGCGGAAGAGGGCACAGTAGGCTTATCTTTTAGTTCTTGTATTTTCAGTTATTTGGGAGGTATGAGTGTGAGGGCAGCGTTGTTCTCGGTGTTGAATGTGGGAGATCCTGGAGTCTCCGAGCCTCCCAGACGTCCACATCTGCGCCAGATGCGCCGAACTGCAGCTCCTGAGGGACCGAGTTAGGGAACTGGAGCTGCAGCTCGATGACCTTCGCCTGGTCAGGGAGAGTGTGATAGAGAGGAGTTACAGGCAGGTGGTCACTCCGGGACCACGGGAGGCAGATAGGTGGGTTACAGTCAGGAAGGGGAAGAGGCAGGTACTAGAGAGTACCCCAGTGGCTGTACCCCTTGACAATAAGTACTCATGTTTGAGTACTGTTGGGGGGGACAGCCTACCTGGTTGGAGTGACAGTGGCCGAGCCTCCGGCACAGAGGACGGCCCTATAGCTCAGAAGGGTAGGGTTAGAAGAAAGAGGTCCATAGTAATAGGGGACTCAATAGTCAGGGGCTCAGACAGGCGTTTCTGTGGAGGTGACCGGGAGTCCCGGATGGTAATTTGCCTCCCTGGTGCCAGGGTTCGGGATGTTTCTGATCGCGTCCAAGATATCCTGAAGTGGGAGGGTGAAGAGCCAGAGGTCGTGGTACATGTAGGTACCAATGACATAGGAAGGAAAGGGGAAGAGGTCCTGAAACAAGAGTATAGGGAGTTAGGAAGGCAGTTAAGAAGAAGGACCGCAAAGGTAGTAATCTCGGGATTACTGCCTGTGCCACGCGACAGTGAGAGTAGGAATAGGATTAGGTGGAGGATGAATGCGTGGCTGTGGGATTGGAGCAGGGGGCAGAGATTCAAGTTTCTGGATCATTGGGACCTCTTCTGGGGCAGGAGTGACCTGTTCAAGAAGGACGGGTTACACTTGAATTGTGGGGGGACCAATATCCTAGCGGGGAGGTTTGCTAGGGCTACAGGGCGGACTTTAAACTAGTAAGATGGGGGGGTGGGAGACTATTTGAGGAGACTATGGGAGAGGAGGTTAGTTCACCAGTGGAGCAAGTAAATAGACAGTGTGTGAGGGAGGAAAGGCAGGTGATGGAGAAGGGATGCGCTCAGCCCGAAGATGTAGGGGAGAAGAAAGAAAAGGATAATAAATTTGAATGCATTGTTAGGGATGGAAAGAGAGGAGGAGATGGAGAGTATCTTAAATGTATCTATTTTAATGCTAGGAGCATTGTAAGAAAGGTGGATGAGCTTAAAGCGTGGATTGATACCTGGAATTATATGGTTATATCTACCATAAACACTGCCTAGGCAGGGCGAAAAGCATTATCAAGGATGCATCTCACCCTAACCATGGACTTTTTACTCTCCTCCCATCCGGTAGGTGCTACAGGAGCCTCCGCTCCCGCACCAGCAGGCACAGGAAGAGCTTCTTCCCTGAGGCTGTGACCCTGCTGAACCTCACATCACAGCGCTAAGCAGTATTGCACCCATATTGTACTGTCTCATACTTTTATATTTGTGTGCTGTAGCACTTACTTTTTATTCACAGTTATTTTGTAAATAACACTATTCTTTGCATTTCTGGTCAGGTGCTAACTGCATTTCATTGGCTTTGTATCCGTACTCGGCCCAATGACAATAAAGTTGAATCTAATCTAATCTAAATTAAGAAGCATTCTTATTTATTTAAATAATTCATTATGGGTTATATGTAAAAATATTTGAATTGCATATGTCATCATGCTACCAAGTGATATGATCGTGACTCACTTAAAGTAGACTCGAAGTTAGACTCACATTTCGGAATCTCATGTCTTCCTTGAATTAGTTTAATATTCTGAAGTCACAAATATTACAGCACTTTTCCCCCTTCTGACTCTGGCTTCTTCCCAACTTCTGTGCAGTCCTGAAGGTCTCAGCCCAAAACATCGACTCTTTATTCCTCTCCGTAGCTGCTGCCTGACTTGCTGTGTTCCTCTAGTATTTTGTGTGTGTTATTCTGTGACATGCCCTCTTCCCATGACTAACACAGGGGAGGGGGAACAGGAGCCTGAAGACCCACACTCCCCGATTCAGAAGCAGATTTGTGAATTATCCATGAACCCATGAACACTGCCCCTCTATTCCTTTTTATTGCACTATTTATTTATCTTGTAATTGAGAGTAATCTCCTGTCTTTGTACTGTACTCCTTCTGCAAAACAACAAATTTCATGTCATGTAAGACAGTGATAATAAACCTAATTCTGAGCAACGGCCATTTTATTTATTTTAGTTTATATTTAGCGGTAGAGCGTGTAACTGGCCCCTCTGGCCCTTCAAGCCACTCCGCCCAGCAACCCACTAATCTAACCCTAGCCTAATCACAAGAAAATTACAATGGCCAATTAACATACCAAACAGTGCGTCTTTGGACTGTGGGAGCAAATCGGAGCACCCGGAGTAGTTCCATATGGTCCCAGGTAGAGGCATACAAATTCCTTACCGAGGGTGCCGGAACTAAATTCTGAACTGCGGAAAGCCTCGAGTTGTAATACTGCCACGCTAACTGCTACGCTATCATGGGGCCCGTTTGTGACAGAGCTTCTAACACTCTTCACATGTAGAAAAATAATAATCAATCCTCACTGCTTCTCGAGACCCAGATTCTTCTTTCAAATAACTTCAAAACCTCAATCATCTCGCCCCACAAGGTACCAGATTCCAGGAAATGTACATTCTGATGAAGTCACTGACCTGAAATGTTACTCTTAGTGAGTACTTCCAGCATTTTCTCTTTCTATTTCAGGAAATATAACTCCAGATTCTGAATTCTCCCTTATAATTTAACCCTTAATGGACAAATATCATCCTGGACCATAAGACCTAGAAGCTAATCTACTCCACTCTCTCTACATCAAGTCTACTCTGCCATTCAATCATGGCTGATCTATCATCCTTCTCAACCCCAATCACCACCCTCTGGCTAAAGAAGTTTCACCTCATCTATGTAGATTGACCACCGTCTGGTCAAACTACACTGTGTTCCTTGCAAAGCTTCCTGATCCTTATGGTCCCTTATATGATGGAGAGCACTCTAACTGGTTGAATCACCTACTGGTATGGAGGGGCCACTGCACAGGAACAGAAAAAGCTCCAGTGGGTTGTTGACTCAACCAACTCCACCATGGGCATTAGCCTCCCCAGCATCCAAGACACCTTCAAAAGCCTCAAAAGGCACCATCATTAGAGACCTTTACCACCAGGCCATACCCTCTGCTCATTGCTACTGTCAAGGAGGAGGTACAAGAGCCTGAAGGTATACACTCAATGTTTTAGGAACAGATTCTTCCCCCCTGCCATCAGATTTCTGAATGATCCATAAACCCATGAACATTGCCTCACTATTTTTGCCCTCTTTTTTCACTAATTGACATTAAATTATAATATACTGCATATATATAGTATATTTCTTATTATATTTTATAGCATATTTTATGTATTGCAATGTACTGCCGCCACAAAACAACAATTTTCACAACATATGTCAGTGATAATAAAGCTGCTTCTGATTCAGATTCAAAGCTTGTGGTATTGAGTAAGTCATCGCAGACTACATTCTGGGAGTGATTTAGTGAACAGAAGACATATGGGATATTCTCATGATACACAGTGGTGGGACGTTAACACAGATTCTTCATTCGCTTGTTACAGGATAGACTCCACTGCCAGAGACCGACAGTCAAATCCCACTGACTCTGGATCCTGGAGACATATACACACATTGGCCACTTTATTAGGTGCACCTCCTCGCCATTGCAAATATCTAATCATCCAATCATGTAGTAGCAATTCAGTGCATAAAAGCATGGTCAAGAGATTCAGTGGTTGTTCAGACCAATCATCAGAACGGAGAAGAAATGTGATCTAAGTGACTTTGACCGTGGAATGATAGTTGGTGCCAGATGGGGCGGTTTGAGTATTTCAGAAACTGCTGATCTCCTGGGATTTTCACGCACAACTGTCTCTGGAGTTTAGAGAATGGTGCGAAGCAAAGAAAAAAATCCAGTGAGTGGCAGTTCTGTGGGTGAAGATGCCTTGTTAATGAGAGAGGTCAGAAGAGAATAGTCAGACTGGTTCAAGCAGACAGGTAGGAGACAGTAACTCAAATGGCCACACATTAGTATGGTAGTGTGCAGAAGAGCATCTCTGAATGCACAAAGTGTCAAACCTTGAGGTGGACGGGCTACAGCAGCAGAAGACCACTAACATACACTCAGTGGCCACTTTCTTAGGTAAAGGAGACACCTAAAAAATGACCATTGAGTGTACACAGGACATATATCTAACCCACATCCAACTATCCAATTTGAGATACGTAGACTGATATTCCTTCAGCATATCTGAACCTATCCATGATGTTTTATGGATCTGCCTCAAGAAAGCAACATCTATTATCAAATAACACCATCCTGACCGTGCCATCTTCCTATAGCTACCATCAGGCAGCAGGTACAGAAGCCTGAAGTCCCACACCACCAGCCACTGGCAAAACCCTAATCACTACCTTAGTATAACAACACTATGACCACGTTGCTCTCATTGCACAAAGACGGCCTTTCTAATCTGCTGTTTTCAGACTCTTGAATAAATCTCTAGTACAATAAGATGGAAACTTCATCTCACAACCTATCTCGTTATGTTCCTCAAGTTTAAGTTTAATTGTCATTCAGCCATACACATGAATACAGCCAAACGTAACAGCAGAGGTACAAAACCCATTACCAACAGTCATACACAGCACATATAACTAGATTAGAGGTCTACAACTAGAGGCCATGGGTTAAGGGTGAAAGGTGAAGTATTTAAGGGGAACATGAGGGGAAACTTCTTCCCTCAAGAGGGTGGTGAGTTTGTGGAACAAGCTGCCAGTGCAAGTGGTGCATGTGAGCTCAATTTCAACGTTTAAGAGAGGTGTGGATAGGTACATGGATGGTAGGGGCATGGAGGACTAAGGACTATGGTCCCGGTGCAGGTCGATGGGAGTAAGCAGTTTGAATGGTTCTGCATGGACTAGATGGGCCAAAGGGTCTGTTTCTGTGCTGTACTTTTCTATGATACCTTGCACTTTATTGTCTGCCTGCACGACACATTCTCTGTATTTGCCACACGGAATTCTGTATTCTGTTATTGTATTACTTTGCTCTACCTCAATGCACAGGGTAATGAACTGATCTGTGTGAATTCATTATGTGATACAAGCTTTTCCACTGTATCTCGGTATGTGTCAATAATAAAACAATTCTAATTCCAATATTTCTGTCAATGTGATTATGAGATGACCAATTCATTCAATCCAGTAACTGACCCCAGCACTATTTTATAATGGTACAGACAATTTATAACTCTCCATTTCAAAGGGGCTTCAGCACCCGCTGAAGGGAGACCTTGGAGGGATGGTGAGCTTGAAAGAAGACCCAGAGCTCAATTACTCAACATCACTGAGGATCTATCTTGAGTCTAATATAATCATGTAATTACAAAGAAGGCACAACAGCAGCTATATTTCATTGAGAGTTTGAGGAGACTTCGGTATGTCACCAAAGACTTTCGTAAATTTCTACAGATGTACCATGGAGAGCATTCTAACTGGTTGCATCACCATCTGGTATGGAGGAGGCACTACACAGAATCAGAAAAAGCCACAAAAAGTTGTAAACTCTGCCAGCTCCATCATGAGCACTAGCCTCCCCACTATCGAGGACACATTCAAAAGGCAATGCCTCAAAAAGACGGCATCTGTCAGTAAGGACCCCTACAACCTAGAACATCCCCTCTTCTCATTGCTACCATCAAGGAGAAGGTACAGGAGCCTGAAGGCGCACATTCAGTGCTTTAGGGACAGCTTCTTCCCCTCCGCCATCAGATTTCTGAATGGACATTGAACCCATGAACACTACCTCACTGTTGGTTTTCTTTTCTGTTGCTCTTTTGCTGTACTTCATTTATTTTTTATATACATTTCTTATCGTAATTTACAGTTGCTTTTATCATGTATTAGACTGTAGGACTCCTGCAAAAAACAAATTTGATAACACAGGCCAGTAATATTAAACCTGATTCTGATTCTGATTCAAGGAATAATTCTAGTGTTTTCGGAGTACCAACTTTGTAGTTTTGCTCTAATCCCTAAAAAACTGCATTCCACTTTTCATCTTTGAACATCTGGAAATCCTCAAAGCTGTGGCTTCCTAATTCCGATGACTACTGAAAGGAATCTCAAGGAATAGAACCACAAAACATTTCTTCAATTGTGGTGCTGCAAAGTGGACTTGATCTCACCGCAACCTCCTGGCTCTCAAGGGTTGATGTGTGGACTGTTTCGTATCAACTCCACCCTGCTCTCTCTCTCTCGCCAAACTCTCTTAATGCCACACCAGCCCGATTAATCCAAAATCTTTCATGTCAGCTATTTGCTGTTACTAGCATTGCCACCATTATCCTTCCTTTCTGCTTGTTTTTGGTTTCTTTTAAGTCCTTTGAGTTCCTCTTTTTCTTCCTCTCTCTTCGTTCTCCACTTGACATCATTCAGGTAATTCATCTCTCCCTATTTCATCCACTGGACTACGGATTTTCGGTATTTAAGAGCTTATTTATCCAAGACTATAAAACATTGGAACAGAATTAGCCATTCGGACTATTGAGTATGCTCTGCCATTCAATCATACCTGATTTATTGTCCCTCTCAACCCTATTCTCCTTCCTTCTTCCCATAAATACTGACATCCTGCCTAATCAAGAAACTATCAACTTCCGCTTCAAATATACCCAATGACTTGGGGTCCACAGCCATCCATGGCAATGAATTCCACAGATTCACCACCCTCTGGCTAAAGAAATTTCACCTTATGTCTGTTCAAAAGGGAGGTCCTTCTATTCTGAGGTGGTATACAACCAGAGGGTTGTAGACTCTTCCACTATTGGAAACATACTCTGCATGCACATCTGAGCAATTCAATAGTTGTTAAGTTTCATTGTTCTAAACTCCAGTAAGTACATAAAATACACTTCATACATTAACCCCTTCTCTGCTGGAATCAGTCTTGTGCATCTCCTTTGGACCCTCCCCAATGCCAGAATATCCTTTCGGAGCTATTGGGCATAAAACTACTCATAATACTCCAAATGTGGTCTGATACATGCCTTATAAAACCTTTGTAGTGTTCTCAAAATAAATGCCAACATTTATCTTGGGTACAGATAAGGTTTATATTGAGAAGAAATAACACTGAGAACATGAGATGTAAACAGTCCCCAGAAGTGAATCCATGGGTTGTGGAATCGGTTCAGTGTTGTGGTGAGTGAAGTTATCCATAGTTCAGGAGCCTGATGGCTGAAGGATAATAACTGTTCCTGAACTTGGTGTGGGACATAAGGCTTCAAGTCAAGTCAAGTCACTTTTATTGTCACTTCAATCATAACTGCTGGTACAGTACACAGTAAAAATGAAACAACTTTCCTCCAGGATCATGGTGCTACATGAAACAACACAAAACTACA
The DNA here is from genome assembly GCF_030144855.1 of Hypanus sabinus. Taxonomy (NCBI): domain Eukaryota; kingdom Metazoa; phylum Chordata; class Chondrichthyes; order Myliobatiformes; family Dasyatidae; genus Hypanus; species Hypanus sabinus. The sequence goes on along the minus strand of NC_082708.1, from coordinate 187,342,431 downwards.
CTAGACTAAGTGAAACAATGCAAAACTGCATTAGACCTCAGACCTGCACGGGACTGCATAAAGTGCACAAAACAGTGCAAGACAATACAATAATTAATAAACAAGACAATAGACACAGTCAAGGGCAAATTACAATATAATAACAAGTGATGTAAATGTAAATATAAAATATAAATGTTAATGTAAACAAAGTAAAAATGTTTTAGCAGGAATTGAGAAAGAAATTAGCAAAAATTGCAAAGGGAGTGGAGTGGTGTTCAGTTGAGAGAGAGAGAGAGAGAGAGAGAGAGAGAGTGTGTGTGTGTGTGTGTGTGTGTGTGTGTCTAGACTCTGGGTATTGAGGAGTCTAATGGCTTGGGGGAAGAAAATGTTGCACAGTCTAGTTGTGAGAGCCCGAATGCTTCGGTACCTTTTCCCAGATGGCAGTGGGGAGAAGTGTTTGTATGAGTTCTGTATCTCCTTCCTGATGACAGTAGCGAGAAGAGAACATGGCCTGGATGGTGAGGGTCCTTGATTATGGATACTTCTTTCTTGTGACAGTGCACTATGTAAATGTGCTTAATGGTGGAGATAGAGGGGACCGTATCCACTAATTTCTGTACAGGTTTCCATTCCTGAGCTTCCATGCCATAACTTGGCTACAACCAAGTCATTGTTTCCACAAACCAGCAATTTTCCTTCTGCAAAGCCTCGTCGAGTCCAGAGACACTGCCTGTGTAATATCATAGGTACAGTGGCTGCTACACTGCTGAGTTTTGCCTTACAGTCTCACCTGCTGGATCCTAATCCAATTGTGATCCAGAGGATCAGCAAATGACACTTAAAACTTGTTGCTTACGGCCATTTTATTAAATGTTACAAGGGCAGCAGGGTGGCATAGCAGTTAGTATCATACTATTACAAAACCAACGATCCTGGTTCAAATCCGCCGTTGTCTGTAAGGAGGTTGTACATGCTCCCTGTGACCGTGTGGGTTTCCTCTGGATGCCCTGGTTTCCACCCACAGTGCAAAGCAGTATGGGTTAATAAGTTAATTGCTCACGTGGGTGTAATTGAGCAACACAGGCTTGTTGGGCAGGAGGGGTCTGTTACTGAGCTGTATCTCAAAATAAATAAACAAACATACAAACAAAGAGGAAAATCGAGGGAACAGAGAAGTTGTGGTTGTCCTATACAAAATGTATCTCCAATTACAAGGATAACAACACTCCAGTGATAAGAATTAGCCTATGAAGTAGCTGGAATCAAGCGGTGTGGCATCTGCTACAGACAATCTGAGAAGCTTGTAGACAAATACAGAAGTGGCAATACCACCATTACTGGAAAATTAACTGAACAATTTAACATATATCAGAGATTATATAAAGATACAAGCAAGTTAAATTACTATATAAATACAAAAACTTACCAATTGAAAAAGGACATTTCCAGATTCCAGTTCAAGACCCATTAAAAGAGATGTCTTCCATAAGACCATAAGATATGGAAGCAGAATCAGGCCACTTGGCCCATCGAGTCTGCTCTGCCATTTCATCACGGCTGCTCCAATTGTTCTCTCAGCCCCAATCTCCTGTTTCTTCCCTGTATCCCTTGATGCCCTGACAAATCTGCCTTAAATATACATGAAGACTTGGCCTCCACAGTTGCCTGTGGCAAAGAATTCCAGTATTTGTAAACAGAGAAGGGCCAATGCAAGAGTTAGCATCTTCTCAAAAACAGTTATTTCATTGAGAGAAAGTGATATAGGAATGACCATAAGACCATGGGACAGAGTAGCAAAATTAGGCCATTTGGCCCATTGAGTCTGCTCCATCATTCCATTGTGACCGATTATCCCTCAAACTCATTCTCCTTTCTTCTCCCATAACCTTTGACACCCTGACTAATCATGAACCTATCAACCTCCGCTTCAAATATATCCACTGAAATGGCCTTCACAGCTGCCGGTGGCAATGAAATCCACAGATCATCACCCTCTGGTTCTAGACACCCCCTCTATAGGAAACATCCTCTCCACATCCACTCCTTAGGCCTTTCATTGAAATTCCCCCTCATTCTTCTACCTTCATCAAGTACAGGTCTGGAGTCATCAAATGTTCCTCATATGTTAACCTTTTCATTCCTGGGATCAGTCTTGTGAACCTGCTCTGAACCCTTGCCAATGCAAGCACATCTTTTCTTAGAAAAGGGGCCCAAAACTTACAGAATTTACTTTGAACTTTGAACAAAACTATTCACAATACTCTAAGTGCAGTCTGGCCAATGCCTTATAAAACCTTAGCGTTACACCGCTGCCTTTGTATTCTACTTGTCGTGAAATAGATGTTAGCACTGCATTTGCCTTCCTTCCCACTGACTCAACCTGCAAGTTAACCTCTAGGGCATCCTGCATGAGCATTCCAAAGACCCTTTACTCCTCTGATTTTTGAATCTTCTCCCCATTTAGAAAATAGTCCACTTCTTTATTCCTTCTACTAAAGTGCTTGACCATGCACTTTTGTACACTATGACAGTGAGTATGTGTAACTATGCAGGTTTAGATCCATCTATTTATCACATGCGCATGGAAACTTAGACTGAAATGCATCCTTTGTGTTCACAATCAACGGACCAAAGACTCTTGAGTTCAAAAGTGCTATAAACCCCTGGTTAAACCACACTTGGAATATTGTGTTAGGTTCCAGTCACTTCATTATAGGAAGGATGTGGAAGCATTATAGAGGGTGCAGAGATTTACCAGGATGCTGCCTGGACTACAGGGCATATTTTATGAGGACATGTTGAGTGAGCTGGGGCTTTTCTCTTTGGTGTGAAGGAAGATGAGAGGTGACTTTATAAAGGTGTACAAGATGATAAGAAGCACAGATTGCATGGACAGCCAGAGACTTTTCCCCAAGGTGGAAATGGCTAACACAAGGGGGCATCATTTTAAGGTGATGAAGGTCAAAGGTAGGTTCTTTACACCATGAGTGGTGGGTGCGTGAAACACACTGACACTGATGTTGGTAGGGACAGATACATTAGGGGTACTTAAGAAACTCTTAGGTAGGCACATGGATGATAGAAAAAAATGGAGGGTTATGTAGGAGGGACATGTTAGATTGATTGAGTAAGGTTGGCACAACATGTTGGACCTAAGGGCCTGTACTGTTCCACAGTGTTCTATCTTCTATGTCCCATATGTTTGATGATGTGCTGGATTCTGCCTGCACAGCCAACAATCCTGGACTTGGAGACCCAAAGAATGGCAGACTCGCAAATCACTGGTCTTCACAGAGCCTGCCAATGTAACCACTGGAATCGCTGACCTTCAACCATGGACTCCGAATACCAACACCTGCCCTTGAGTCTTCATTTAGTGCCCACCCCGATCTCTAATTCCCCCTCGTCCCTGTCTCTAAACACTAACCTGATCCCTAACTCCCAGTGCTATCCCAAGATCCATTGGCACAAACCTAAGGAAGAACTAAGTCAGAACCATGGCCTACAACCTCGATGGGCATCACAGCTCAGCATTGTGTTGATGTGACTTGAGGACCTGAGTTATAGGGAAAGGTTGAACACACTAGGACTTTTTTCCCTTAAGGAATTTGATTGAGATATAGAAAATAATAAGGGGTATAGATTAGGTAAATGCAAGCAAGCTTTTTCCACTGAGAGTGGCTGAGTCTACAAGTAGAGGTCATGGTTTGAGGGTGAAATGTTTAAAGGGAAACATGAGGGGGAACAACTTCACTCAAAGTGTGGTGACAGTGTGAAAAGAGCTGCCCGCAGAAGTGGTGAATTTGGATTTGATTTCAACATTTAAGAGAAATTTGGCTAGGTGCATGGATTGGAGGGGTGTGCAGGGCTATCGCCCGGATGCAAGATGATGGGACTGGGCAGGTTAATGGCTCAGCTAGATGGGGCAAAGGGTCCGCTTCTGTGTTGTAGTGTTTTATGACTCTATCCCGACCCAAACACTGGCTCCTGCACCTTACTCAATGGAATTGAGGAACTTCTTTAGCCAGAGAGTGATGAATCTGTGGAATTCATTGCCACCGGCGGCTGTGGAGGCAGGTCATTGGGTGCATTTAAGGCAGAGGTTCATAGATCCTTGATTGGTCACATGAGGGATACAGGGAGAAGGCAGGGGAGTGGGGCTGAGAGGGAAATGGATCGCCATGTTGAAGTAGTGGAGCAGACTCGACAGCCAAATGGCCTAATTCTGCTCCTATATCCTACAGTCTTATGGTCAATGTATGCACAGCAGTTTGTGGGTGTGTAGGTATGGCTGTACAAACAAGGAGATGATAGTTTGTGTAACAGATGGCCACTATAACTCGTGTGTGTGTGTGTGTGTGTGTGTCTCAGAGGGAGAGGGGCATGTGGGGGGAGGGAGAGAGCTGTGGTGAGTGATGGGAGGAAGGCAGTTGACGAACACATGAGAGTTTAATGAGACAGGAGCTGTATGGGGCATTGTTCTTAACCATCCCTCCACCAACCCACCGTCAGGAAATTGAGCGTGGAGTTGTTTAATTTTATTTATATTTCCAAACTTTTAAACTCTTCAGGTTGCCTGGGTAAAGAATAACACAGGCGAGGCTGGGGCTGTAATCAGAGAGCGTCCTCAATGCTAACAGTAGCACAGTTGTTTGAAATGTTACAAATATGTTAACAATTACAGGGGGGGAGCAGAGACCCAAGAGTCTGTGCTGTTAATTATGGAGCCCAGCTATCAAAGGACTCGTTAACAAAGGCACCAATAAAATTACTGTTAAAATAAACTCACATTAATCTCAGAATACAGTAGTACATGTAATCAGGCCTCTCCTCTCTTGCTGAATGGTTCTGTTAGGCCAATGAACTGCCACTGAATTAAAAACTTTCCATCCGCAGCTCCTGATCAGTTTCAGACTTAAATTTCAAGGCGACACAGTGACGAAAGAGAAATGTATTGCAGACTTTGAACAATTCAATAAGCATATGTCTTGTGAGGATAGGTGGAGCGAGCTAGGGCTTTTCTCTTTGGAGCGAAGGAAGGTGAGAGGTGACTTGATAAAGGTGTATAAAGTGGACAGCCAGAGACATTTTCCTTGAGTGGATGTGGGTAGTATCCTTTTGAGGTGATTGGAGGAAAATTTAGGGGAGATGTCAGAGGTAGGTTTTCACAAGATGCTGGAATTAGATGCTGATATAATCATCATTGCATGACGTGGACGATCATGGGCTTTCCAAGACCATGATTGTTCTTGACAAATTTCTCTGCAGAAGTGCTTTGGCACTGCCTTCTTCTGGGCAGAGTCTTTTCAAGGTGAGTGACCCTGGCCATTATCAATACTCTTCAGAAATTGTCTGCCTGGCACCAGCGGTCACATAACCAGGACTTGTGATCTGCACGGGCTGCTCATACGACCATTAACCACCTGCTCCCGTGGCTTCACGTGACCCTGATTGGCAGCTAAGCAGGTGCTAAACCTTGCCCAAAGGCGACCTGCAGGCTAGCTAAGGGAAGGAGCTCCTTTCACTCCCTTTGGTAGAGACGTATCCTCAACCCACCACCCAATAGGGACTTAAAAGAGACCCATAGGTGAAAAAAAATAGAGGGTTATGAGCTGTGTAGGAAGGAAGCATTAGGTTGATTGTTCAGCACAACATATAACATAGAACATCACAGCACAGTACTGGCCCTTCAACCCACGTAGACTTGCCAACCTTAAACCTACTCTAAGATCAAATTTATCCCTTCCCTCCCACATAGCCCTCCATTTTTCTATCATCCAAGTGCCTGTCTGAGGGTCTCTTAAATGTCTCTAATGTATCTGCCTCTACTATCATCCCTGACTGTACTGTGCTGTAGGGTTCTATATTCTATTGTGTGCAATTCTGGTCACCCCAGTCACAAGAAGGGAAAAGTTGACAAATTTCTGTGGACATCAGTGGAGAGTGTATTGACTGGCTGCATCACAGCCTGGTATGGAAACACCTATTGCCTTGAACAGAATATCCAACAAAAGGTAGTGGATATGGCTACATCCATCATTGGTAAAGCTTTCCCTGCCTGTTATGGTTATTATTCATTAGATTTATTGAGTATGCCCATCAGAAAGTGAATCTCAGACTTGTATATGGTGACATACATTTTTGATCATAAATGGACTTTGAACTTTGATTAAGTTAGGACTTTATTCCATGGAGTGTAGGAGAATGAGGGGAGATTTGATAGAGGTATACAAAATTATGAGGGGTGTACTGTAGGTATGGTGAATGCAAGCAGGCCTTTTTCACTGAGGTTAGGTGAGACTAGCACTAGAGGTCATGTGTTAAGGATGAAGGAAGAAATGCTTAGGTAAAATATGAGGGAAAACTTCACTCAGGTTGGTGAGAATGTGGAATGAGCTGTTAGTGCAAACAGTGAATGCAGGTTCAATTACAATACTTACGAGAAATTTGTATAGGTACATGGATAAGAGAGATATGGAGCTATATGATCTAGGTGCAAGTCAATGGGACTAGGCAGATTAATAGCTTGGTGTGGACTAGATAAGCCCAAGAGCCTGCTTCTGTGCTACAATCTTCTATGACTGAAGGATATGAAGGTTTTGCAGAGGCTGCAGAAAAGATTTGCCATGTTGTTCCCTACATAAGAGGGTATGAGATACAAGAGTGGTTGGATAAACCTGTGTTGTTTTCTGCGGACCAACAGAGGCTGAGAGAAGATGTGATAAAAAGGTTATGAAAGGGTAGACAGAATCTCTTCCCAAGGTTTTTACATAGAGAATGCTGGGTGCCTGGAATGAGAGGAATAGTGGTGTAAGTAGATACAAGAGTGGTGTTTACACAGTTGTTGGACAGAGAAAATTCAAAGTTCAAACTTATTATCAAAGTACATACTTTAAATGTCACCATATAATTCATTTTCTTGCAGGCATTCACAGTAGAACAATAAATATAATAGAATCAATGAAAATCTCCACACAAGGACTCACAAACAGCTAATGTGAAGAAGAATACAAGTCGTGCAAATAAATAAATAAATAATACCGAGAACATGAGTTATAGTCCTTGAAAGTGGGTCTGTAGGTCGTGGAATCAGTGCAGAGTTGCGGTGAGTGAAATTATCCACGAGGGTTCAGGAGCCTGATACAAACATAAAAACATGGAAAACCTAGCACAATACAGGCCCTTCGGCCCACAAAGTTGTGGTGAATATGTCCTTACCTTAGAAATTACCCATAGCCCTCTTTTTTTCTAAGCTCCATGTACCTATCCAAAAGTCTCTTAAAAGACCCTATTGTATCTGCCTCCACCACCGTTGCCGGCAGCCCAGCACTGTTGATGGTTGAATGTGATTGGTGCAGCAACAGGTGTAATAGTTTTATTTAGTGCAGGGTTCAGCAGTTATCGGGGGGGTGAAGGGCCTGTTCCTATGCTGTACCACTGTAGGTTCTAACCAGGGCAGGACTGAAGTAAGAACGTTCAGTCATTATCCACGTGCTGTGCTCAGGCCTGCCTGTTGCAGGGGTTGGTAACGAGCACATTACTGACAGTCAGGTCAGAGCTGTCAAACGAAAATGGGACGTCAACTCCAATTTTCGTGAAACCTTTCAACCGAGTCCAATAATTTCTTTTGGAAAGTCTGAAGGTGAATCGTAACATCTGTCTGGGTTAATTTTCTGCTACTACACTGCCAAACATAATAAAATCTTCGAGAAGGAGAGTACTCACTACGAAGGCCGGACCAGCCCTAATCGCTGGTGCCTGGATAAATAACACCACCTCGACAGTGGGTAGAGGGTCGGCATTGGGGCGCTCGCATTTACTTAACAGTTAGCCATTAGCACAGTGATTTACCATGTTGGAGATGAGCAATCATTTCTCCCCACTGTCTGTGAGGAGTTTGTACATTCTCCCCACTACCATGTGGACTTCCATACTGATAGAACATAGAATACTACAGAACAGTACAGGCCCTTCAGCCCACAACGTTGTGCCAACCTTATAATCAACTCTAAGATCACTCTAACCCAGGGGTCACAACCTTTTTTACACCACGAAGCCTGGAACCCCTGATCTAATCCTTTCCTCTCTCTTGGTGCCCCTGTAAGGATAGAGAGTGTTCTTCCTGTGACCACATGGGTTTCCTCTGGGTGCTCCAGTATCTTCCCATATTCCAAAGACGTACGGGTTAGGGTTAGTGAGTTGCAGGCATGCAGTGTTGGTGCCGGATGCATGGAGACACTTGGGAGCTTCACAACACAATCCTCACACAGAGCTGGTCATGATGACAAAAGATGCATTTCACCGCATGTTCTGATCTTTTGATGCACATGACAAATAAAGCTAATTAATCTTTAACCAGCTTAATTAACTAATTAGTCTTTAGTCACTGATGGAGGGGTGGAGATACATCTCTACCCTAGGAGGTGTAAGGCACTCTTTCCCTCCGCTAGCCTGCAAGTCACCCTTGGGCAAGGTGTAGCACCCGCTTAGTCCCCAGCATCAGGGTCACGTGAAGCCATGGGAGCAGGTGGTGGATGGTCGTATGAGGAGCTGGTGCAGATCACAAGTCCTGGTTATGTGACCACTGACGCCAGGCAGACAATCTCTGAAGATCATGGATAATGGCTGGGGTCACTCATTTTGTAAAGACACTGCCCAGAAGAAAGCTATGGCAAGTCACTTCTGTAGAAAAATTTGCCAGGAACAATCATGGTCAAAAGATCGCTCATGTCATACAACATGACAAATAACGATGATGAAGAATCTTTAATCAATTATTTAATAACATGGTTGTCAAAATGTTTGTTAGCTGCCAAACTGTGAAAAAGTGAGATAGGAACTTTGCTGCAAGTAAGAATACCAGTATCCCCTCACATGAAGGGTGGTGTTACTGATAAGATAGATCTCAGAACAATACAGCACAGCACAGGCCCTTCGGCCCACGATGTTGTGCAATACTTTAAACCAGATCAATCCAATCCAGGGGTAATGGTAGAGGCCCATGGCATAAAAAAGTTGATCTAATCATTCCCTCCTACGTAGCCCTCCAATTTCTACCTTCCATTTGCCTATCTAAGAGTCTTTTAAATGTTCCTAATGCATGTGCCTCTGTTACCACCCCTGGCAATGTGTTCCATGCACCTACCACTTTCTGTGTGAAAAACCTAACTCTGACATGCCCTCTATCCTCCAATCACCTTAAAATTATGTCCCCTGATATTAGCCATTTCTACCCTGGGAAAAAGTTTCCAGATGTATCCTCAATCCATGCCTCTTATCATCTTGTACACCTCTATCAAGTCACTTCTCATCCTCCTTCCAAAAAGCCCTTGCTCACTCAACCTTTCCTCATAAGGCATAATGTGTGGCGTTATAGAAGGTATAAACACTTTGTCTCCTGCAGTCCGCTACAGCTGCTGAGGGACTGTGATTATCACTGGCCCCTGTGCCAGGAACTACAGGTGTTTCCGCTCGGTGCATGGCCTTTTCAAAATAATGTGGGCTTTCCGAGTCCCCCCTCCCTCCTCCAGCTCCCCTTCTTACTGGCCTCTCTGGCGTTGACATAATGGAGGCTGGGTTATTTCCGGAGAGCTCACATTAACAGGCAGGAAGCAGGTAGGAGCACTGTTGGAGAGGTTCAAAGGAGTGCTTCTTGGATCTGATCCAAACTTCCTCTTTTAGGATCACAATGGCTAAGTTACAAGAGCAGCAATCCAGAGCTCTAGATTAATTCATCATCAAGGATTCCCACCATCTAGGCAATGCTCTCTTCCCGCTGCTACAATCAGGCAAGAGGTACAGGAACTTTAGGGTCCACTTCACTAGGTTCAGGGACAGTTATTATCCCTCAGCCATCAGGCTCCTGGACCAGAGGTGAAGGTTTCACTCAACTTCCTGAACCAGATTGAACCAGTGTGGGTATCTTCATTCCCCTCAACACTGAAATGACTCCACAACCTACAGACTCACCTTCGAGGATTCTACAACTCATGTTCTCAGTATTATTTATTTATTTTTTCATTACTTGCATAATTTGTCTTCTATGGCACTTTGGTTGTCTGTCAGAATTTGTTTTGTATACAGGTTTTCATAAATTCTGTTGTATTTAAACTATAATACATAGGAGCAGAATTAGATTATCATGTCTGCTCCAGCATTCCATCATGGCTGACTTATTATCCTCATAGAACCGTAGAACCATTGAACATTATAGCACAGAAACAGGTCTTTTGGCCCTTCTTGGCTGTGCTGAACCATTTTTCTGCTTAGTCCCACTGACCTGCACCTGGTCCATATCCCTCTAATCCATGTACCTGTCCAAGTTCTTCTTAAATGTTAAAAGTGAGCCTGCATTTATCACTTCATCTGGCAGCTCATTCCACACTCCCACCACTCTCTGTGTGAAGAAGCTCCCCCTAATGTTCCCTTTAAACTTTTCCCCCTTCACCCTCAACCCATGTCCTCTGGTTTTTTTCTCCCCTGGCCTCAGTGGAAAAAGCCTGCTTGCATTCACTCTACCTATACCCATCATAACTTTATATACCTCTATCAAATCTCCCCTCCTTCTCCTACACTCCAGGGAATAAAGTCCTAACCTATTCAACCTTTCTCTGTAACAGTTTCTCAAGTCTCGGCAACATCCTTATAAACCTTCTCTGCACTCTTTCAACCGTCCTGTAATTAGGTGACCAAAACTGCGCACAATAGCCCTCAGCCCTCTTTCTTTATTTCTTTATTATGCCCACAAGAAAATGAATCTCAAGATAGTTTATGGTGACATATAAATACTTTGATAATAAATTTATTTTGACTTTGACTTTAGAGATGTATGCAGAATGCCAGTTGCCTCTACTTCCTCAGAAGGCTAGGGAAATTTCCCATGATGACCCTCACCACTTTTCACAGATGCACCATGGAAAGCATCCAATCAGGATCCATCAAAGCTTAGAACATAGGACAGTGTAACACAGTACAGGACCTTCAGCCCACTATGTTGGGTCAACCCACATCATGAAGACCCTGGAGAGACTTGTTCTAGAGCAGCTCCAGCCTATAGTTAGGCCACACTTAGACCCCCTCCAGTTCACCTATCAGCCCCGACTAGGAGTTGAGGATGCCATCGTCTACCTGCTGAACCGTGTCTACGCCCACCTGGACAAGCCGGTGAGCAATGTGAGGGTCATGTTTTTTGACCTCCGGTGCGTTCAACACCTTCCGCCCTGCTCTGCTGGGTGAGAAGCTGACAGTGATGCAGGTGGATGCTTCCCTGGTGTCATGGATTATTGATTACCTGACTGGCAGACCACAATACGTGCACTTGCAACACAGTGTGTCAGACAGAGTGGTCAGCAGCACTGGGGCTCCACAGGGGACTGTCCTGTCTCCCTTTCTCTTCATCATCTACACCTAGGACTTCAACTACTGCACAGAGTCTTGCCATCTTCAGAAGTTTTCTGATGATTCTGCCAAAGTTGGATGCATCAGCAAGGGAGATGAGGCTGAGTACAGGGCTACGGTGGGAAACTTTGTCACATGGTGCGAGCAGAATCATCTGCAGCTTAATGTGAAAAAGACTAAGGAGCTGGTGGTGGACCTGAGCAGAGCTAAGGCACCGGTGACCCCTGTTTCCATCCAAGGGGTCAGTGTGGACATGGTGGAGCATTACAAATACCTGGGGATACGAATTGACAATAAACTGGACTGGTCAAAGAACACAGAGGCTGTCTACAAGAAGGGTCAGAGCCGTCTCTATATCCTGAGGAGACTGAGGTCCTTTAACATCTGCCGGATGATGCTGAGGATGTTCTAAGAGTCTGTGGTGGCCAGTGTTATCATGTTTGCTGGCTGAGGGTAGCAGACACCAACAGAATCAACAAACTTATTCGTAAGGCCAATGATGTTGTGGGGGTGGAACTGGACTCTCTGACGGTGGTGTCTGAAAAGAGGATGCTGTCCAAGTTGCATGCCATCTTGGACAATGTCTCCCATCCACTCCATAATGTTAGGCACAGGAGTACATTCAGCCAGAGACTCATTCCACCGAGATGTAACACTGAGCATCATAGGAAGTCATTCCTGCCTGTGGCCATTAAACTTTACAACTCCTCCCTCAGAATGTCAGACACCCTGAGCCAATAGGCTGGTCCTGGACTTATTTCCACTTGACATGATTCCACTTGTCATTATTTAATTATTTATGGTTTTATATTGCTATATTTCAACACTATTCTTGGTTGGTGCGACTGTAACGAAACCCAATTTCCCTTAGGATCAATAAAGTATGTCTGTCTGTCTGTCTGTCAAACCCTTATGGTACTCCAAGATCAATCTGATCCTTCCCATTCAAATAGCACTCCATGTTTCTTTCATCCAGGTGCCTATCTTAAACACCCCTCATGTATCTACTTCTAGCACTACCACTGGTAGTGTGTTCCATGAACCCACCATTCCCTGTGAATGCCCCCTCTATACTTTCCTGCAAACACCTTAAAGATATACCCCTTTGTACTAACCATTACTGCGCTGGCGGTCCACACTTCCTATGCTTCTTATCATCTTGTACACCTCTATCAAGTCACCTCTCATCCTCCTCCACTCCAAAAACAAAAGCCATAGGCTGCTCAACCTGTCCTCATAAGACATGCTCTCCCATTTGGATATCATCCGGGTAATTCTCTCCTGCACCCTCTCGAAAGCTTTCACATCCTTCCTTCGTGCACTCATTACTCTTCCCAAGATCACAAGAAATTGCAGAGGGTTGTGAATGCAGCCCAGTTTAGAATGAGAACCTGTCTCCCCTCTGTTGAATTTGTCTACACTTCCAGCTATCCCAGCCAACATAATCAAAGATGCCTCCCACCCCAGGCATTCCCCCTTCTCCCATCTCCCATCAGACAGAAGATACAACAATTTGAAAATGTGCTCCACCAGGCTCAAGGACAGCTTCTAACCAACTGATAAAGAATTTCATTGTGTGAGAGTTATTTATGATGCTGTTAGGCAAGAGTTTCAGTGGGTAAATTGGAAATGAATTTTCCAGGAAAATGTACCAACAAAGGTTTTTTTTTAACGAAACATGTGAATGGTGTTCAGGTGCACCGGTGAGATCCAACATAGGTTGGGGTCTATTTCGTTGATCACCTTCGCTCTGTCTGCCACAGAACACAGGATTTCCTCATGGCCACCTATTTCAATTTGAATTTCCATTCCCATTCTGACCTCTCCAGCCACGATGAGTCCACTCTCAGGTTGGAGGAACAACACCTCATATTCCATCTGGGTAGTCTCCAACCTGATAGCATGAACATTGATCTCTCTAACTTCCGCTAATTTCTCCCCACACCCCCTCCCTTACTCTTTTTCCCTTTTTCCACACCCTCTTCTGTTCTGTTGGGGGACATAGCTTATTTGCTGTCTAAAGCCACTTCCATCAATGATTAGTTCACTTAAAGTCAGCAGCACTCTTTTCCCATTGGTTGGCTTGCATGCCACCGCACCATTGTGTCCAGTTTCAAACTCCTCAAGGGTGTAAAGAGTAACAGACATGAAAGATTTGCTCTCTCTTTTCCTTCGTCCCCAGAACCATCAGGAAGGTACGGTCCTTGTAACTAAGTATCTTGTTTGTTGAATATTTAGTTTTGTAGCTTGTGTAACTTAAGGGAACTTAAATGTTTGGTTGAATTTTTACTGTTTGTAAATAAATTATTAATTACTTACTTGCAGTCAGTGTTGTCTGTCTCACTCAGCAAACCCGTGAACCTGCTGCCACGTTCTTAAATCTTTTCTTCTACTCACCTGCCTATCACCTCCTTCTGGCTCCCCTTCACTTTCCCTTTCACTCATGGACTCAGTCCTCCCCTAAAAGATACCTTCTTCTGCAGTCTTTTATCTCTTCTACCTATCACCTCCCTACTTCTCTCATAATTTTCTCCCGTCCCACCCAACCACCTTCCCCTCACCTGGTCTCACCTATCACCTGCCATCTTCTACTCCCTCCCTTCCCCCATCTTCTTATTCTGGCTTCTGCCCCCTTCCTTTCCAGTACTGATGAATGGTCTCAGCCTGAAATGCCAACAGTTTATTCCACTCCATAGATTGTGCCTGACCTGCTGAGTTCCTCCAGCACTTTGTGTGTGTTGTTCTTGATCTCCAACATCTGGAAATCTCTTGTGCTTATGTATGCATGCTCTTCTGAACAGATTTGTCCTGCTGAATTAGGGAAAGAATGGTAGGGTGAAAGAGTGATGGCTGACAAAAGAAGTGAACACTTAGTCAAGAGGAAGAAGAAAGCATACTGAAGGTTTAGGAAGTAAAGATCAGGCAGGGCTCTTGAGAGTTGTATGTTAGCCGGAAAGGAGCTTAAAAAGGAACCAAGGAGAGCTGGAAGAGGCATAAGAAGGCCTTGGCAAGTAGGATTAAGAAAAAATCCTAAGACATTCTAGACATATGTGAAGAACAGGAAGATGGTTAAAGAATAAAAGGAGATTTAATAGAGCTATATAAAATTATGAGTATAGATAGGGTAAATGAAAGCAGGCATTTTCCACTGAGGCTGGGTGAGACTTGAATGAGGGTCATAGAGTTTAGAAAACTACAGAACAGAAACAGGCTATTCGGCCCATCTAGTCTGTGCAAAACTATTAATCTGCCTAGTACCATTGACCTGCATCCGGAGCATAGCCCTCCATATCCCTCCAATCCATATACCTATCCAAACTTCTCTTTAATGTCGAAATCGAACCTGTATCCACTACTTCCACTGGCAACTCATTCCATCCTTTCATCGCCATCTGAGTGAAGAAATTCCCCCTCTTGTTCCCTTCAAACATTTCACCTTTCACCCTTAACCCATGACTTCTAGTTCTGGTCTGATCCAAACTCAAAATGCCTGCTTGCATTTACCCTATCTATACCCCTCATAATTTTGTATACATCTATCAAATCTCCCCTCAACTTTCTACATTCTAGGGAACAAAGTTCTAACATAGTCAACCTTTCCCATTAACTCAGATCCTCAGGTCCTGGCAACATCCTTGAATATTTTCTCTGTACTTTTTCAATTTTAATCACATCTTTCCTGTAGTTAGGTGACCAAAACTCCAAATTAGGACTCACCAATGTTTTATAGAACTTGAACATAGCATCACAAATATGCTACTCAACACACACAAAATGCTGGAGGAACTCAGCTGGCCAGGCAGCTTCTATGGAAAAGAGAACAGTCGACGTTTCAGGCCAAGACCCTTCAGCAGGATTTCCAGCATCTGCTTAATTTTCTCTTGTTTGTGAATATTGTACTCAATACTTTGATTTATGAAGCCAATGTGCCAAAAGCTTTTTTACAGACCTATCTACCATTGATGACACTTTCAAAGAATTATGAATCTGTATTCCCAGATCCCTCTGTTCTACTGTACACCTCAGGGCCCTACCCTTCACTGTGTATGTCCTACCCTGCTTGGTCCTACCGAAGTGCAAAACCTTGCACAAATCCCATCTGGCATTTCTCAACCCATATTTCCATGTGGTCCAGTTCTACTGCAAGTTCTGTTAGTCTTTCTTACTGTCTACCACATCTTGGTCTCATCCTCAAATCTGCTTATTAATGTTACTACATTGTCATCCAGATCACTGATATAGATGACAAACAACAATGGACCCAACACCGATTCCTGCAGAATGCCACTAGTCAGAGAGGCAACCATCTACTATCACTCTCTGGCTTCTCCCCTGCTGCCAATGTCTAATCCAATTTACTACCTCATCTCGAACCTTCCTGACCAACATCCCATGCAGAACCTTCTCAAGTGCCTTGCTAAAGTCCAAGTAGACAACATCCATTGCCCTGCCTTCATCCCCCTTCCTACTAACTTCCTCGAAAAACTCTTTAAGATTGGTTAGATACAACCTACCACGCAAAAAAATTCCATCTGCCATTTTTCCAGCTCGTCCAGATCCTGTTGAAAACTTTGCTAGTCTGTTCAGTACACTCCCCATCTTGGGGTCATTTCAGATTTGCTGAGCCAGTATAGAGGACATGAGTTAAGGGTGAAAGGTGAAATATTGAAGGGGAACATGAGATGAAACTTCTCCACTCAGAGGGTGGCGAGAGTGTGGAATGAGCTGCCAATGCAGTGAGTTCGATTTCAGCATTTAAGAGAAGTTTTGATAGGTACGTGGATGGGAGGGATATGGAGGCTGTGGTACAGGTGAGGGTTGATGGAACTAGGCAGAATTATAGTTCAGTATGGATTAGATGGGCTGAAGGGTCTGTTTCTGTGCTGTAGAGTGCCTCTTAACAACAGATTTCTGAACAGCCCATGAACAGTACCTGTTATTTGCTTTTCTTTGTACTGTATATTTGTTTTTTTAATTTACAGTAATTTTATGGCTTGCAGAGTTTAAAAGACAGTGATTATAAAAATGACTGATTCCCATGCACTGTTTTCAGGAAGTTATTTGTTAAACAATGGCACATCCAACAAGCAGTTACAGAAACAGGTTAGACTGGTTATCACCATAAACAAATCAGCTAGCTGTTTGCAAACTGGCTGGCACACCTCCAATAACTGCCTTTGTGAAAAGTATTTACTTAAATTCAAGTTCAAGTTTATTGACATCTGACTGTACATATATACAGCTAAACAAAACAATGTTCCTCTGGACCATGGTGCACCCACAATACACATATCACAGAAGGCACATAAAACAAAATATTACCTCAAATAAGCTAATAAAATATAATTCAAAATGCATGTAGTGCACAGCACAGGTAAACAGTAAATAGCTCATTGTCTTAAAGTCAAGACCTCAGTGGTGGCAGGGTTTTCATTAGTCTCACAGACTGAGGGAAGAAGCTGCTACCCAGTCTGGTAGACCTAGTCCTGATGCTCCTGTACCTCCTTCCTGATGGTAGTGTTTCAAAGAGATTGTGGGTTGGGTCCCCAGTATGTGAATTTCTGCATGTCCTTTAGGGAAGCAATGTCTGTGATGCCACTAGCGAATGGAGGTCAAAGAAGACCGGTCCTAGGGTTAGAGGACTGTGTACGTGTATGGGTGGCTGCAGTATCCATCAACAAGGAAGCTCACCATCCAAGCCATGCTCTCTTCTCACTGCTGCCATCGGGAAGAAGGTACAGGAGCTTCAAGGCTTGTGCGTAATCACAGTAAATACAAGAAATGCAACAGAATGAGTGAAAGACCTCGCCCAACAGGATAGACAAAAACCAACGTGCAAAAAAAAAACCAAAATATACAAATGAAAAAGAGAGAGATTAAAAAAAATTAAGGAATAAATATCCAGAACATGAGATGAAGAGTCCTTGAAAGTCCATTGGTTGTGGGAACAGTTCAGTGAAGGAAGGAGTGAAATTATCTCCTCTGGAACAAAAGCCTCATGGTTGAGGGGTAACAACTGATCCTGAACCTAGTGTTGTGGGTCCAGAGGCTCCTGTACCTTCTTCCTGATGGCAGCAGTGAGAAGACAGCATGGCCTTGATGGTGGTGGGGGGTCCCTGATGATAGATGCTGCTTTCCCGTGACAGTGTCCATGTGGATGTGCTCAATGGTGGGGAGGGCTTTACCCATGATGGACTGGGCTGTATCCACAACTTTATGTAGGATTTTCCATTCAAGGGCATTGGTGTTTCCATACCAGGCTGTGATGCAACCAGTCAATATATTCTCCCCACAAATATATGAAAGTTTAAGAGTTTCAGTGACTTGCTGAATTTTTGCAAACTTCTAGGCAGAAGTACTGCCGTGCTTTCTTTGTAATGGCACTTATGTGCTGGAGCTACAACATCCTCTGAAATGATAACACTGAGGAATTTAAAGTGTTCACTTCTGATCCTCCGATGAGAACTGGCTCTTGCTATTTGGTCTTGAGGACATTAAGTGAGAGGTTGTTGATGTGGCACCAGTCAGCCATATTTTCAATCTCTCTCCTATATGCTGATTCAGCACCACCTTTGATTCAGCCGACAACAGTGGTGTTGTCAGCAAACTTATATATGGCATTGGAGCTGTGTTTAGCCACACAGTCGTAAGTGTAAAGCGAGCAGAACAGGCAGCTAAGCACACAGCCTTGTGGTGCACCTGTGCTGATGGGAGATTGTGGAGGGGATATTGTTGCAAATCCAAACTGACTGGGGTCTGCAAGTGAGGAAACTGAGGATCCATTTGCACAAGGAGGTATTGAGGCCAAGGTCTTGATGAAATGGCATCTGCTGTTGACTTGTCATGATGTTAGGCAAATTTTAGTGGATCCAAGTCACTTCTCAGGCAGGAGTTGGTATGTTTCATTACCAATCTTTCAAGGCACTTCATCACAGTGGATGTAAGTGCTACTGGACGATAGTCATTGAGGCAGGTTACCACGTACTTCTTAGGCACTGGTATAATTGAAGCCTGCTTGAAGCAGGTGGCTACCTCAGACTGCTGAAGCAAGAAGTTAAAGAGATCGGTGAACACTCCAGCCAGTGGTTCAGCACGTCTTTAGTACTCGGCTAGGTACACAGCCTGGGCCAGATGCTTTCCATGGGTTCAACCTCTTGAAGAAAGCTCTCACATCAACCTCAGAGACTAAAATCACAGGGTCTTCGGAGCCAGTGGGCTGCCAATAATAAGCCTGATTCTGATTCAGAATTTGCTTCCAGAAAGCAATCAGCGACTGCATTCCAGTGGCTAGAAAGGATTTTCTTGAGAAAAAACTGTAAAAGTGGATGGGAACAGTCTTTTCCCAAAGGTGGGGGAGTCCAAAATTAGGGGCATAGTTTCAGGTTGCTATAAGGGATCTGAGGGGCAACATTTTTCCACAGAGAGCGTGGCTAATGTATGGAACGAGCTGCCAGAGGAAATGGTTGTGGTGGGTACAATAGTATTATTGAACATAGAACAGTACAGCACAGCAGAGATCCTTCGGCCAATGATGCTATGCCAACTTTTTAATCTACTTTGAGATCAATCAAGCCCTTCTCTCTATCATAACCCTCCATTTTTCTGTTGTCTATATGCCTGTCTTAAATCATCTGTTGGGTGGCGAGGTAGAGATATGTCTCTATCAAAGGGGTGTCGGGTGCTCCCTCTCTCCACTCGCCTGAAGGTCACCCTCAGGCAAGGTATAGCACCTGCTTAGACCCACCCCACCTCCATCAGGGTCATGTGAAGTCATGGGAGCAGGTGGTGGATGGTCGTAAGAGCAGCTGGTGCAGATCACAAGTCCTGGTCATGTGACCACTGACGCCAGGCAGACAATCTCTGAAGAGTATTGATAATGGCCGGGGGGGGGGTCACCCATCTTGTAAAGACACTGTCCAGAAGAAGACAATGGCAAACCAGTTCTGAAGAAAAATTTGCCAAGACCAATCATGGTGATGGAAAGATCATGATTGCCTACATTGTATGATACGGCACATAACAAATGAACGACTGGATCTGCCTCGACAAGCGCTCCCAGCAGGGCACTGCATGCACTCACCACTGTCTTTGTTAAAAAATTACCACTGACATCCCCCCCAATACTTTCCTCTAATCACCTTCAAATATTGGCCACTTAATGTAATTTAAGAAGCAGTTGGATTGGCACATGGGTGACCAGAGCTTAGAGGAATGACAGTTAGTGTTACGCCTTACAGCACCAGCACCCCATGTTCAATTTCACCGCTGTCTGTAGGGCGTTTGTATGTTCTCCACATGACTGGATAGGTTTCCTCTTGGTGCTCTGGTTCCCCCCAAGCCCCCCACATTCCAAAGACATACCAGTTGGCAGATAAATTGGTCACATGGCTTTAATTGGGTGGCCAGGCTAGTACCATGTGGAATACTCTAGGATATGGACTGAACGCAGGAAATTGTGACTAGCTGGATGGGCACTGTGGTCGGCATGGACTGGCTGGGCCCAAGGGCCTGTATCAATGCTGCATGGCTCTGTGTCTCTGTGAGGTATAATTTAAATGCAGGTTACTGTGTTCTCTTAAAACATGAACACAAGACAATAGACAATAGGTGCAGAAGTAGACCATTCGGCCCTTCGAGCCTGCACCGCCATTCTGAGATCATGGCTGATCATTCACTATCAATACCCAGTTCCTGCCTTGTCCCCATATCCCTTGATTTCCCTATCCATCAGATATCTATCTAGCTCCTTCTTGAAAGCATCCAGAGAATTGGCCTCCACTGCCTTCTGAGGCAGTGCATTCCACACCCCCACAAATCTCTGGGAGAAGAAGATTTTCCTTAAACGTTCAGCAGATGTTGGAAATCCAGAGTAGCAGACACAAAATGCTGGAGGAATCAGCGGGTTAGGCAGCTTCTACAGAGAGAGTCAAGATTCAGGATTGTTTAATGTCATTTCTAGTACACAAGTGTAAAGGAGAATGAAATAATTGTTACTCCAGATCCGATGCGACTCAAAAAAAAACAATAATAAAAAATGCAACAAATATATATAAATAAGACAGTTTATGCACAATAAATTGATTGTATGTCCATAAAGTGACACTAGGCACAGGAGTGTCTGTACATAAGGTGACTTTCAGGAAATGATAAAGTAGTAGTGGTTGTAGTAGTGGAGGGGTGGGTTAGTGGGTGGAGGTGTTGATCAGCCTCACTGCTTGTGGAAAGTAACTGTTTTTGAGCCTGGTGACCCTGGTGTGGATGCTACGTAGCCTCCTCCCCGATGGGAGTGAGCCAAACAGTCCATCAGCAGGGTGGGTGGGATCCTTCATAAATGTTACTGGCCCTTTTCTGTCACCTTTCTGTGGAAATGACATTTTGGGCCAAGACCTTTCCAGGCATTCCTGATGAAGGGTCTCGGCCTGAAATACCGACTCTTTATTGCTCTCCATAGATGCTGCCTGACCTGCAGAGTTCCTCTAGCACTTGGTGTGTGTTGCTCTTAAAACAGCTGTTATACATTGAACATGAAACTGTATAACCAATCTTCCCCCCCCCACAAAAGAAAATCTGCTTTATTTTTAAATAAACATTCATTATTTCCACATAATGTTTCTGGTGAATGTTCCTCAGTCACTGGAGGGATGGTGCTATTACTAACCCACTCCTTTCCCAGTGTAGGCTTGATGAATACATTGCACTCTCCCATTCGCCGTTTCCTTGTTCGCGGCAGGGACTTCATTGCGCCTGCAGACTCAAGGGCGGAGGCACTGACTCCAGAAACACCCTGAGGTTGGCAACCATCCTCGCTCGAAAACGGCGAGGTTGGCTGCAATTCAGAGGTCATTCTCCTAAACTAGGGCGGAGTACCTCAGAGGTATAATTAAGGGCAGCCTTCTTATTCCAGCCTGTGCCAACAGGGAACTGAATTGAAACAACCAATAACCCTCCTCTCCTCCCCACCACCATCAAACTCACTTCACTCAGCACCTGTGAAAACAATCAACAGACTTCCCTCCAGGAGGAAGCGCTCTGAAAACATAGACTCGAATATATCTGGCACCAGTCACCACTTCCCAGGGCGGAAACAGCTAATACGCGGGGGCAAAATTTTAAGGTGATTGAAAGAAAGTAGAGATAGGTTTTTTACGGAGAGCGGTGGGTTTGTGGAACACACTGCCAGGAGTGGCGGAAGAGGCAATCACACTGGAGATATTTAAGAAACAGTTAGATAAGCACATGGAAGATAGAAAAATGGAGAGCAATGTAGGAGGTAAGGGCTAGATTGGTTTTGGAGTTGGTTAAAGGGTCGGCACAACATCATTGGAAGAAGACCTTGTAGATTATTTTTTACACACAGGGTGGTGGGTGTGTGGAACACACTGCGAGGGGTGGTGGTAGAGGCAGATACATTAGGGGGCATTTAAGAGACTCAGGCATAGAAAAGCGTGGGGCTATGTGGGAGGGAAGGGTTAAATTGATCTTGGAGTACATTAAAAGGTCAGAATAACATGGTAGGTCGAAGGGCCTGTACCGCACTGCTCTGTGTTCTACTTTGGGATGTTTCCGAAATATTTCACAATGATGTATCTTCATGAAATGTGGTCACTGTGGTGATGAATTTGAAAACGGTAAACAGCAAATGCAATTTGCCTACACAAGCTGCTTAGCGTGTGCTGGGATTTTGATAACAATGGACCTTAAAATATTTAGCAGAGTGGAGGTGAGGGGGTTTGTGGAGGGGGAGAAGAATCTTCTGCACTTCAGTTAACGGGAATGCATGATGTTTAATGCAGACAAGACAAGAGGTGCTGGCTGGGATTCACTCTGCCAATCTGTAGCTGCTGGGATCTATAACATCTATCAGTATGAAGGTCCTGCTGAACATACTAGAGACTTGGTACTGGGATGACGGTACTCCCTAAGTACTGTCCCTCCGACAGTGTGAAACTCCCTTAATACTGTCCCTCTGACAGTGTCGCACTCCCTCACTACTGTCCCTTTGACAGTGAGAAACTCCCTTAATACTGTCCCTCTGACAGTGTGACACTCCCTCAGTACTGTCCCTCTGACAGTGAGGCACTCTCTCAGTACTGTCCCTCTGACAGTGAGACACTCCCTCAGTACTGTCCATCTGACAGTGAAACACTCTCTCAGTACTGTCCCTCTGACAGTGAGACAATCCCTCAGTACTCCCTCTGACAGTGTGACACTCCCAGTACAGTCCCTCTGACAGTGTGACCCTCCCTCAGTACTGTCCCTCTGACAGTGAGACACTCCCTCAGTACTGATCCCTCCGACATGAAATACTCCCTCAGTACTGTCCCTCTGACAGTGTGACACTCCCTCAGTACTGTCCCTCTGACATTGAAACACTCCCTCAGTGCTGTCCCTCTGACAGTGTGACACTCCCTTAATACTGTCCCTCTCACAGTGTGACACTCCCTCAGTATTGTCCCTCTGACAGTGAGACACTCCCTCAGTACTGTCCCACTGACAGTGAGACACTCCCTCAGTACTGTCCCTCTAACAGTGTGACACTCCCTCAGTACTGTCCCTCTGACATTGAAACACTCCCTCAGTGCTGTCCCTCTGACTGTGTGACCCTTCCTCAGTACTGTCCCTCTAACAGTGTGACCCTTCCTCAGTACTGTCCCTCTAACTGTGTGACACTCCCTCAGTACTGTCCCTCTGACAGTGTGACACTCCCTTAATACTGTCCCTCTGACAGTGTGACACTCCCTCAGTACTCCCTCTGACAGTGTGACGCTCCCTCAGTAGTCCCTCTGACAGTGAAAGACTCCCTCAGTACTGTCCCTCTCACAGTGTGACAATCCCTCGGTACTGTCCCTCTGACAGTGTAACACTCCCTCAGTACTGTCCCTCTGACAGTGTAACACACCCTCAGTACTGTCGCTCTGACTGTGTGAAACTCCCTCAGTACTGTCCCTCTAACAGTGTGACACTCCCTCAGTACTGTCCCTCTGAAAGTGTGACACTCCCTCAGTACTGTCCCTCTGACATTGAAACACTCCCTCAGTGCTGTCCCTCTGACTGTGTGACCCTTCCTCAGTACTGTCCCTCTAACAGTGTGACCCTTCCTCAGTACTGTCCCTCTGACTGTGTGACACTCCCTCAGTACTGTCCCTCTGACAGTGTGACACTCCCTTAATACTGTCCCTCTGACAGTGTGACACTCCCTCAGTACTCCCTCTGACAGTGTGACGCTCCCTCAGTAGTCCCTCTGACAGTGAAAGACTCCCTCAGTACTGTCCCTCTCACAGTGTGACAATCCCTCGGTACTGTCCCTCTGACTGTGTGAAACTCCCTCAGTACTGTCCCTCTGACAGTGTAACACTCCCTCAGTACTGTCCCTCTGAAAGTGTGACACTCCCTTAATACTGTCCCTCTCACAGTGTGACACTTCCTCAGTACTGTCCCTCTGCCAGTGAAAGACTCCCTCAGTACTGTCCCTCTGCCAGTGAAACATTCCCTCAGCACTGCCCATCTGCCAGTGAAACACTCCCTCAGTACTGTCCCTCTGCCAGTGAAACACTCCCTCAGTACTGTCCCTCTGACTGTGTGACACGTCCTCAGTACTGTCCCTCTGCCAGTGAAACACTCCCTCAGTACTGTCCCTCTGCTAGTGAAAGACTCCCTCAGTACTGTCCCTCTGACAGTGTGACACTCCCTCAGTATTGTCCCTCTGACAGTGAGACACGTCCTCAGTACTGTCCCTCTAACAGTGTGACCCTTCCACAGTACTGTCCCTCTGACTGTGTGACACTCCCTCAGTACTGTCCCTCGGACAGTGTGACACTCCTTTAATACTGTCCCTCTCACAGTGTGACACTCCCTCAGTATTGTCCCTCTAACAGTGTGACCCTTCCTCAGTACTGTCCCTCTAACTGTGTGACACTCCCTCAGTATTGTCCCTCTGACAGTGTAATACTCCCTTAATACTGTCCCTCTCACAGTGTGACACTCCCTCAGTATTGTCCCTCTGACAGTGTGACCCTTCCTCAGTACTGTCCCTGACTGTGTGACACTCCCTCAGTACTGTCCCTCTGACAGTGCTACACTCCCTTAATACTGTCCCTCTCACAGTGTGACACTCCCTCAGTATTGTCCCTCTAACAGTGTGACTCTTCCTCAGTACTGTCCCTCTGACAGTGAGACACTCCCTCAGTACTGTCCCTCTGCCTGTGAAAGACTCCCTCAGTACTGTCCTTCTGCCAGTGAAACATTCCCTCAGTACTGCCCCTCTGCCAGTGAAACACTCCCTCAGTACTGTCCCTCTGTCAGTGAAACACTCCCTCAGTACTGTCCCTCTAACATTGAAAAACTCCCTCAGTACTGTCCCTCTCACAGCGTGACACTCCCTCAGTACTGTCCCTCTGAAAGTGTGACCCTTCCTCAGTACTGTCCCTCTAGCAGTGTGACTCCTCCTCAGTACTGTCCCTCTGACAGTGAGACACTCCCTCAGTACTGTCCCTCTGCCAGTGAAACATTCCCTCAGTACTGCCCCTCTGCCAGTGAAACACTCCCTCAGTACTGTCCCTCTGCCAGTGAAACACTCCCTCAGTACTGTCCCTCTGACTGTGTGACACGTCCTCAGTACTGTCCCTCTGCCAGTGAAACACTCCCTCAGTACTGTCCCTCTGCCAGTGAAACACTCCCTCAGTACTGTCCCTCTGACTGTGTGACACGTCCTCAGTACTGTCCCTCTGCCAGTGAAACACTCCATCAGTACTGTCCCTCTGCCAGTTTGACTCTCCCTCAGTACTGTCCCTCTGACAGTGTGACACTCCCTCAGTATTGTCCCTCTGACAGTGAAACACTCACTCAGTACTGTCCCTCTGACAGTGTGACACTCCCTCAGTACTGTCCCTCTGTCAGTGTGACACTCCCTCAGTATTGTCCCTCTGACAGTGAGACACTTCCTCAGTATTGTCCCTCTGACAGTGTGACACTCCCTCAGTACTGTCCCTCTGTCAGTGTGACACTCCCTCAGTATTGTCCCTCTGACAGTGAGACACTTCCTCAGTATTGTCCCTCTGACAGTGAGACACTTCCTCAATATTGTCCCTCTGACAGTGTGACACTCCCTCAGTATTGTCCCTCTGACAGTGAGACACTTCCTCAGTATTGTCCCTCTGACAGTGTGACACTCCCTCAGTACTGTCCCTCTGACAGTGTGACACTCCCTCAGCATTGTCCCTCTGACAGTGAGACACTCGCTCAGTACTGTCCCTCTGACAGTGTGACACTCCCTCAGTACTGTCCCTCTGACAGTGAGACACTCCCTCAGTACTGTCCCTCTGCCAGTGAAACATTCCCTCAGTACTGTCCCTCTGCCAGTGAAACACTCCCTCAGTACTGTCCCTCTGACTGTGAGACACTCCCTCAGTATTGTCCCTCTAACAGTGTGACTCTTCCTCAGTACTGTCCCTCTGACAGTGAGACACTCCCTCAGTACTGTCCCTCTGCCAGTGAAACATTCCCTCAGTACTGTCCCTCTGCCAGTGAAACACTCCCTCAGTACTGTCCCTCTGACTGTGTGACACGTCCTCAGTACTGTCCCTCTGCCAGAGAAACACTCCCTCTGTACTGTCCCTCTGCCAGTGAAATACTCCCTCAGTACTGTCCCTCTGCCAGTGAAAGACTCCCTCAGTACTGTCCCTCTGACAGTGAAACTCCCTCAGTACTGTCCCTCTGTCAGTGAAAGACTCCCTCAGTACTGTCCCTCTGACAGTGTGATGCTCCCTCAGTACTGTCCCTCTAACAGTGTGACACTCCCTCAGTATTGTCCCTCTGACAGTGAGACACTTCCTCAGACTGTCCCTCTGACAGTGAGACACTCGCTCAGTACTGTCCCACTGACAGTGTGACACTCCCTCAGTACTGTCCCTCTGACTGTGTGACACTCCCTCAGTATTGTCCCTCGGACAGAGTGACACTCCCTCAGTACTGTCCCTCTGCCAGTGAAATACTACCTCAGTACTGTCCCTCTGACAGTGAAAGACTCCCTCAGTACTGTCCCTCCGACAGTGTGACGCTCCCTCAGTACTGTCCCTCTGACATTGAAACACTCCCTCAGTACTGTCCCTCTGACAGTGTGACACTCCCTCAGTATTGTCCCTCTGACAGTGAGACATTTCCTCAGACTGTCCCTCTGACAGTGACACTCCCTCAGTACTGTCCCTCTAACTCTGTGACACTCCCTCAGTACTGTCCCTCTGACATTGAAACACTCCCTCAGTACTGTCCCTCTGACTCTGTGACACTCCCTCAGTACTGTCCCTCCGACAGTGTGACACTCCCTTTGTACTGTCCCTCTGACATTGAAACACTCCCTCAGTACTGTCCCTCTGACTCTGTGACACTCCCTCAGTACTGTTCCTCCGACAGTGTGACACTCCCTTTGTACTGTCCCTCTGACAGTGAGACACTCCCTCAGTACTGTCCCTCTGACTCTGTGACACTCCCTCAGTACTGCCTCTCTAACATTGAAACTTTCCCTCAGTACTTTCTTTTTCTTAATTCTCTTTTTCAATCTTTTTATTATTACTATTAATATCAACAAAATAAAATTGATACATAGATAATGGGATTACAAACATACACATTTCAACTGAACATGAAAGAATACATAAGCAATGGTTACAGTATAAATGAGTCTTCCCAAATCATGGACGATACAATTTACAAATAAACAAGGCAAACCTAGGTATATCATAATATATATTAAAAAAAAACAGAAAAAAGAAAAAAAAAGAATAAAAAAGGGCTGTTTATAATATCTCACAAAAATACAAAATCATCAGTGTCGTCACCTCCGATCCTCTCAACATATATAAAATCGAAACTGGAAAAACAAGTAGGCTTGGAACAGGGTCATATTACATCATATGAAAATATTGAAAAAATGGTCTCCATATCTTTTCAAATTTAATAGAAGTATCAAATACAAAACTTCTAATTTTTTCTAAATTTAGACATAACATAGTTTGAGAAAACCAATGAAATACGGTAGGAGGATTAATTTCTTTCCAATTCAGCAAAACAGATCTTCTAGCCATTAATGTAAGAAATGCAATCATTCGACAAGCAGAAGAGGATAAATGGAGTGAGTCCATCATTGGTAAACCAAAAATTGTAGTAATAGGATGAGGTTGTAAATCAATGTTCAATACCGTAGAAATAATATCAAAAATGTCTTTCCAATATTGTTTCAAAAGTGGACACGACCAGAACATATGAGTTAAAGACGCTATCTCAGAATGACATCTATCACAAATAGGATTTATATAGGAATAAAAATGAGCCAATTTATCCTTGGACATATGAGCCCTATGCACAACGTTAAACTGCATTAATGAATGTTTAGCACATATAGATGATGTATTAACTAATTGAAGAATTTTATCCCAATTCTCAATAGGGATAGTAAGGTTAAGTTCTCTTTCCCAATCATTTTTAATCTTATAGAAGGGCTCTGAACGTATCTTCATAATTATATTGTAAAGTTTTGATATTAGCCCTTTCTGACAAGGATTTAGTTCAAACAAATTCTCCAAAATACCTGAAGACACAAAATTTGGAAAAGTAGGAAGTACAGTATTTAAGAAATTCCTAATCTGTAAATATCTAAAAAAATGAATTCTAGGCAAATTATATTTATTAGATAATTGTTCAAAAGACATAAAACAATTATCCAAAAATAAATCGGAAAATCGTAGTAATCCTTTAGTCTTCCAAGCTGAATAAGCTTGGTCTATAATAGAAGGATAAAAAAAAGCAATTGGATACAATAGGAATATTTAAAACAAATTGAGTCAACCCAGTACTTTCCATCTGATAGTGTGATACTCCCTCAGTACTGTCCCTCTGACAGTGTGACACTCCCTCAGTACTGTCCCTGACACAGTGCGTTTCCTTTGCATGCTCCAGTGTCGTCCCAGATTACAAACGTGTTATGGTCAGTGAGATGGACATGCTATGTTGGTGACGGAAACACGGTGACACTTTTGGTCTGACTCCAGCACACCCTCAGAGGGTGTTGGTCGTTGACACAAATGATACAGTTCACTGGACATTTCAATGTACATGTAAAAATAAAGCTAATACTGATAAACTTAATCTTTGTCTTTATCTGACATCAACCGGACATTCCTTTCTTCCAAACATTATCCAATCCCCTTTCAGAAGAAGTAGAGGTAGAGACAGATACATTAGGTACATTTAAGGCACTATTAGATAGGCACAAGGATAATGTACAAATGAAGGACTATATGCGAAGGGAGGGTTAGATCGATTTTAAAGTAGTGTAAAAGTTTGGCATAGCATCATTTGGCCGAAGGACATGTAATGTGCTGGTCCATGCTCAATTTACCTTTTGAAGCTATTCCTAGACTCCTTGAGGCAGAGAGATCTCACTCCCCTCAAGCACCTTGAGATTGAGTCTGCTGGCTACTGATGCACCTTGAATGGGTGCAGATCGTATTTGTTGCATATAATCCTGACACCTCATGAGTAGAGGCCAGGGTCTGGTGGTCTTGGTGTTGATGGTCAGTTCTCGCTTAGACACAAAGATCTAGATGCTAGTGAACTGGGTTACAAGCAGAATAGCCTCCCCAGGTTAGGGAATCTCAGAGGTTTGCAAGGATTTGGCATATCATCTAAAACTCTGACAAATTTCCATAGATGTGTGGTGGAGAGTATATTGACTGGTGTGGAAACACCAATGCCCTTGAATGGAAAATCCTTCAGAAAGTAGTGAAAAGTATTGCCCAGTCCATCACGGGTAAAGCCTTCCACACTATTGAGTCCATCTACATGGAGCACTGTCACAGGAAAGCCGCATCCGTCATTATGGATGCCCCACCATCCAGGACATACATGCCTCATCTCACTGCTGTCATCAGGTAGAAGGTACAGGAGCTTCCAGACCCACACCACCAGGTTCAGGAACAGTTATTAACCCTCAACCATTAGGCTTTTGATAACTTCACTCACCCCACCAGTGAACTGTTCCCACAACCTATGGACTCACTTTCAAGGACTCTTCATGTTCTCAATATTTATTCCATATTTATTTACTATTATTTTTGTATTCACAGTTTGTTGTCTTTTGCACATTGATTGTTGTCCATCCCGTTGGGGGTGGTCTTTAATTGATTCTGTTGTGTTTCCTGTATTTACTTTGAACTTTGAATTCCCCCATGGCAGCAGATGTCACAATAGCTGGCACATCCATCCCTCTGTTCTCCCAAATACATACAGTGACCATGTAGACCGTGCAGAAGTCTTAGGGAGCCTGGACTTTTTATATGGTTTCAGATGGTAAGGCCACTACAGATCCCTCATCTCAGCATCACCGAGGCTGTTGCTAGTGAGACAGCCAAAGTGAGGAAAGTTCCCCAAGATGCTTGGAATAACCTAACAGCTGATTTTCTTACAAACCTGCACAACAGTGTACCTAACAGAATTGATGCAGTTTTAAAGATGAAGGGAAGTCACACCAAATATTGATTTGATTTAGTTTTTTTTCACTGTTTACTGCTTGTTATAGAAATTTTTTTTAAATTAGAAATTATCAATTCATTATTTTGAAAGCACCTTCATTTTACAGATTCTTTTTACATTGCCTAAGATTTCTGCAGTGTTGTATGGGCTGCATGTAAGCTGGGGGTTGGTAAGTTGGGGAGGACCTGTGTAAAAGTGATTCTGACACTTTCAGAATCAGCATCAGGTTTATTATCACCGGCATGTGACATAGAATTTGTTAACTTAGCAGCAGCAGCAGTTCAATGCAATAAATAATCTAGCAAAGAGAGAAAAAAATAATATAAATAAAATAAAACATAATAAATAAACAAGTAAATCAATTATATATTGTGTATTGAATTAAAAACATGCAAAAATAGAAATACTGTACATTAAAAAAGTGAGTTAGTGTCCAAAGCTTCAATGTCCATTAAGGAATTGGATGGCAGAGGGGAAGAAGCTGTCCCTGAATCACTGAGTGTGTGCCTTCAGGCTTCTGTACCTCCTACTTGATGGTAACAGTGAGAAAAGGGCATGCCCTGGGTGCTGGAGGTCCTTAATAATGGACGCTGCCTTTCTGAGACACTGCTCCCTAAAGATGTCCTTGGTACTTTGTAGGCTAGTACCCAAGATGGAGCTGACTAGATTTACAACCTTCTGCAGCTTCTTTCAGTCCTATGCAGTAGCCCCTCCATACTAACAGTGATGCAGCCTGTCAGAAAGCTCTCCATGGTACAACTATATAAGTTTTTGAGTGTATCTGTTGACACACCAATCTCTTCAAATTCCTAATAAAGTATAGCCGCTGTCTTGCCTTCTTTATAGCTAGATCGATATGTTGGGACCAGGTTAGATCCTCAGAGATCTTGACACCCAGGAACTTGAGGCTGCTCACTCCCTCCACTTCTGATCCCTCTATGAGGATTTGAGGATTGTTATGTGTTCCTTTGTCTTACCCTTCCTGCAGACGGGGTGAAGACGGGGGGGGGGGGGGTGGAGTTGGGGGAAGATGGCTAAGGATGCTGTCCCCGTTGCACAAGGTCCTTTGTGCAGATGAATGGCTTCAAGGAGGAAGGACCGATACTCCCATAGACTCCCATAGGGACCCGTTTGTCCGAGGTGGATTTTAGGTGACATTTGGAAGGTGGTGTGTGCTTTCATGCAGAGCGAGTGGCTACTGCATGAGCTACAGACAACGTCAAGATGGGCTGGAATTTATGTGCAAATTTGACTGTTTAATTGTAATGGGCCCTTTTTTCCCTTTTCTTTAATGATTCTTTGGTTAAGTTAACATTCATAAATATATTTTATAACTGTATTCAGTGTATAATCTGTTATTTCTTGCCAACAAGCAATTGCATGCATTACACAGCAACCACACAAACTGGGGTTTGGGCGGGTGAGACATCCCGCCCTCATGAGCTTGGTGGGACCAGTCATATACACCCTAGATGTATGGAGCCAGTAAAAGGTAGGTTCCTTGCAGCGGAGTCCAGTGGCTGTCAGTGAGGGGCTAATGAGCAGCAATTCCAGAGACAGCCAATAAAAAAGTGTTTCATAAGCAATAATTATCGAGAACATGAGATAAGAGTCCAATGAAAGTGAGTCTATCGGTGGTGGGAGCATTTCAATGATGGGGTAGGTGAAGTTGAGTAAAGTTGTCCCCTATGTTCAAGAGCCTGATGGTTGAGGTGGGGAACTGTTCCTGAACCTGCTGGAGTGGGTCCTGAGCTTCAGGATCAGTTATTTTTCCTCAACCATCAGGCTCTTGAACATATATGGACTTCACTCACCCCATGATCCAGGCCATGCTCTCTTCTCACTGCTGCCATCAGGAAGAAGGTAAAGGAGCCTCTGGACCCACACCAGCAGGTTCAGGAACAGTTATTACCCTTCAACCATCAGTCTCCTGAACTAGAGTGGCCTGAGTGAACTCTCATCTCGCTACTGCCATCAGAAAGGAGGTAAAGGAGCCTTAGTTCCCACACCACCAAATTCAGGAGCAGTTATTAACTTTCAAACATCAAGCTCCTGAACTAGTGTGGACTTCACTCAGACCATGCTCCCTTCTCACTACTGTCATCAGGAAGGAGGTACAGGAACCTTAGTTCCCTCACCACCAGGTTCAGGAACAGTTATTACCCCTCTGGCTCCTGAACCAGAAAGGATACCTTAACTTATCTCAAACTCTGATCTGATTCCAAAACCCGACTCACTTTCAAGGACTCCATAACTCATGTTCTCAATAATATTTATTTGTTTGGCTATTTATTTATCATTATTATTATTTTTGTTTTTGCACAGTTTGTCTTCCTTTGCAGATTGGTTGTTTGTTCATATTTGTCTGTGTGTGGTTTATTCCATGATAAACAAAGTGCTTCTTTGTACCTACTGTAAATGCCTGCAAGAAAGTGAATCTCAGGGTTGTATATAGTGATGTACATGTACTTTGATAATAAATTTACTTTGAAATTTGCACTTTGATTCCCACTAGTATTCAGCTTTGCACTGCTGAGCTATTGCTGTGGGAATTACTCTAGGTACAATGATTACAGTTCAAGGAGAAAAACTGCCATTTTCTCAACTAAAGATTGGCAATAAATGTTACTGTTGACCATATCATGAGAGAAAAGAATAATGCATTTTCACACAAAATAAATCCCACATGGATGGTCCCAAACCGGCTGTGAGAGGAGGGTTGGGTAGGCGACCAGCAACCCCGTTCCGT
Organism: Hypanus sabinus; assembly: GCF_030144855.1. Classification (NCBI taxonomy): domain Eukaryota; kingdom Metazoa; phylum Chordata; class Chondrichthyes; order Myliobatiformes; family Dasyatidae; genus Hypanus; species Hypanus sabinus. Next base: position 187,309,778 of record NC_082708.1, on the reverse strand, counting down.
AAAAAACCCAGAGCTACAGAAAGATCAACAGACGGTCCAAAGACCTCATTTCTGGCCGAGGAAGGATCTTCTCCTCAAAATGTATGAAGCCGTGTGATGAAAATAGAGGCCACCTTCTATCTGGCAGCTGCTGTTGACAGTCTCTGTCCCAGTAAGGGTGATGGGCTTAAAAAGAAGATTTTAAAAAAAGCTGGTACTCACAGGTAAATGGGTGAACACGGCAAACGTACTCCGCAGGAAGGCAATGAGGTCAACTAAGTAATCGCTGGCATGTCCATTGGACTCTGATCTCATCCAGTCGTAGTCGGCCAGTTGGAGGAATTGGTCGATCTTCTGGTTGAGCTTGGTGTAGATCTCTTCCTCTGCAGCGTGCCGAGCATCCTGTACAGAAACAGATGCCCCCCGCATTCTGTTAACTTACTGCCAGCCACAAAACAGTCCGCCTCTCCAAGAATTCAAACATTCACCTAGAATTCTTCGTCACAGCAAGAAGTCATGGCTTCCTGTCCTTGGTAGAATAATCCAATCTTCCTTTCTGTATCCCTTTGCTCCTCAGTCCCTATAAAATTCTCTTTTACAGTCATAGTTGTACAGGCCTTTCAGCCCAACACATCAATGCTGACAAGGCGCCATTAGACTGTAACAGCATAAGATATAAGAGCATCGACTCTGCTCAATCATTTCACCACAGCTGGATTATTCTCCTGCCTTCTCCCTGTAACCTATGACACCCTGACTAATCACAAACCTATCAAACTCGTCTTTAAATATACCCAATAACTTGGCCTCAACAGCCGTTTATGCAATGAATTCCACAGATTCACCACCCACTCGCTAAAGAAATTCCTCCTCATCTCTGTTCTAACAGGACGGCCATGTATTCTAAGGCTCTGTCTTCTGATTCTAGATTCCCCCAGTATGGGAAGTATCCTCTCCACATCCACTCTATCTAGATCTTTCAATGTTCGATAGGTTTCAATGAGATCCCCTTATTTTTCTAAACTCCAATGAATACAGGCCCAGGGTCATCAAATGTTCCTCATGAATTAACCCTTTGTTTCCTGGAATAATTCTCATGAACGTCCTCTCCCCAGTACATCTTTTTTTTCAGATAATGGGCTCAAAGCTGCTCACAATGCCCCAAGTTTAGTCTGACCGATGCCTTTTAAAGCTTCTGCATTACATCCTTGCTCTTATTTTCCAGTCCTCTTGAGGACTTATATTCTTGCCATCCTGAGCTAAACCCAGCTGCCTGTCTTTCTCCCATACTTTTCCTATCCATGTACACTACCTGCCTAAATACCTCTTGAATGCTACAATCGAATCCATCTCTACAACTTCCTCTGGCAACTCCTTCCCTTTACCTACCAATCTACTGTAGATCGATAAGGTGGATTCTTGACCTCACAATCTACCTTGTCATGGGTCTCACATCTTACTATCTATCTGATCAGCACTTTTCACACTATTCTGCATTCTATTTGTTTCCCCTTGTACTACCTCGATGTACTGATGTGGTAAAATGATCTGTAAAACTAGCAGGCAGTACAAAGTTTTTACTGTATCCTGGTACATGTGGGCACCAAGGCAGCGCACACAATTTGCACGAAGCTATTACAGCCCGGGGTATCAGAGTTCAGAACTCAATTCCAGCGTCTTCTGTAAGGACTTTGTATGTCCTCTTCATGAATGTGTGGGTTTTCTCCTGGTTCTCCAGTTTCTCCCACATTTCAAAGGTGTTCCGGTTAGAAGGCTAATTGGGCAATGTAAATTGTCCAGTGATCAGGCTAGATGGGTTGCTCCTGGGCCAGAAGGACTGGTATGCGCTCTACTGCTAAATAAAATAAACCAATTTACCAACTTACTAACTTTTTCTAATATGAAGACTTACTGTTACCTTGAAGGTTGCTGTGCCGTAGAGTTTGGTAGCATGAACAGTCTCTGGTGGTACATTGGTGATATTGGTGATGAATTCCTCCAGGAACTTGCAGGACCGCTCCAGGTGTGTCATGTTGATGATAATTTGTACAAGCTGAAAAGGGAAAACAAGAAAAAGCCTCATTAATAACTGGATGAAGCCACCAAGAACAAATGATTCTGAACAAATAATCAGAATCAGAATCTTCATACTTACTTAGAAGTTTGCAAAGATTCGGCAAGCCATCTATAACTTTGATGAACTTCGACAGATGTGTGGTGGAGAGTGTATTGACTGGCTGTATCACAGCCCGGGATGGAAATACCAATGCCCTGGAATAGGAAAGCCTACAAAAGGGTGTGGATATGCCCCAGTCTATCACGGAAAAAATCCTCCCCCCCACATCTAAATGGAGCATTGTCACAGCATCCATCAGCAGGAAGCCCCACCACCAAGGACATGCTGTCTTCTCACTGCTGCCATCAGGTAGAAAGTACAGGACACTCAGGATGCACAGCACCAGATTCTGGAACAAACATTATCCTTCAACCATCAGGTTGTTTAATCACTTGCCACATCACTGAACTCACAACCTGTGAACTCACTTTCTATTATATATGGTAACATACATATACTTTGATAATAAATTTACTTTGAACTTAATCTGAACTGTGGTCACCTCCAGAGGTTTGTATTTCCCAATCATCCTTAAAAATCAGTATCAGGACCCTCTGCTTCAATTACCCTTCAGCAAAAGGGTATTTGGGTGCAACATTAGCATAGCAGTTAGCACGATGCTATTATAGCTTGGGACATTCTGGAGTTTGAGGTTCAATTCTAGTGCTGTTCTGTCAGGAGTCTCTGTACATCCTCCCCGTGGAAAGCGCAGATTTTCTCTGGGTGCTGCTCTTTCCTCTCTCAGTCCAAAGATGTACCGGTTAGGGTAATTGGTCATTGTAAGTTGTCCCGTGATTAGGTTAGGGTTAATCAGAGTTGTGGGGTTGCTGGGCTGGTCTGGCTCAAAGGGCCTGAAGGGCCTACACCCCCCTGGATTGCTAAAATAAAGATAAAGTTTAAAAAAGGAATATTCTGAGCTCCATCAGTCCTTGTGGTCATGAAACCACAGACTGTTCCATCACTCATCTCCACCCAGAGGGAACAGTCATTCCCTATAAGAATCCTCCATTACTTCAAAGGAATGCTTTTAAAATTCCCTCTTCACCTTGTCTGCTTTGGGATCTCAGATTTCCAGATCTGTAGTCTCCCCTTTGAGTGAATCGATCCCCTTTGGTTTGTGAGTCCTTAAAACTGAAAGAAAATTAACTATAGCCCTGGGGTAAAGTGCTCTCTGGTACACGAACTTCTCTAAAGAATGGTATTGGAATTGGTTTATTATTGTCACATGTACCAAGATACAGTAAAAGCTTGTCTAGCATACAGATCAAATCATTACACAGTGCACTGAGGTAGAACAATAACAATGCAGAATCTAGTGTTAAAGTTGCTGAAAAAATGTAGCGCAAGTACATGAAAAAGTGCAAGATCATTACAAGGATCTTGTGAAGTCAACAGTTCAACTCTTCTGCAGGCTAACTTTGTGGGACAGGAAGTCAAATGCAATGGAAGCATTAATTTCAACCAGAATATAAAAACAAGGATATAATACTGCAGCTTTATAAGGTGTTGGTCAGACCTCAAGGGTATTGGAGGCATGACATCAGCAAATCTGAAAATCCAGGGACAAGGACTGGAGGCCTGGAGATCTGGAATGTTAGTGTGGATTCTTTTAATGGAGAATGCGTGTGTGTGACTTTGTTCAATGTGTGGAGGCTGATGTACAGGCAGCCACCACACAGTCCTTGACAGATCAGGGTCAGTTGTCCAATGACATGGAATGTAAGATGACTGGGGGACCCTTCACCACTGCAGCCTTCCTCCACCTTCACTGCCATTGTGATGTGTCATCATCTTCCGCCAAGTCCATAATTGAAGTCTTGGTCAGATCACCCTTTGTCTGGAACTTCTCCTTTGACCTTACCACCATGGATGATCCACCAGGAGCTAAAGCTCCAGGTGGCCTTCCATTCAGGAGCTCACAAGCCTCTCCACCACGACAAGCTGACAATCCTTGGAGAAGAGGCCAGAGTACTGACCTCAATGGATCCAAGGAAGACGTACAGCATTTTGCAAGGAATCTCACAGGTTAGTGTACAAAAACCTGACAGATGGAGAACGATATGCAGAAATGCAAGATTATCCTCTTTTCTGTAGGAAAAACAGAATATTTTTAAAAGGTGGGAGAGTGTGAAATGTCGGAACTTAGACAGATCTGAATGTGCTTGTGAAGGAGCAAAAATTGAACATACAGTTGGGGCAAGCATTTAGAAAAGTAAGTTTCCAATGTGATCTTCACCGCAAAATGCTTGCTATTTTAGAGTTACTGCAATTATAAACATTCTTAGTGAGTTATACATTTCCCCCTATCACTGTTCCCGCTCAGCTGCACGGGTGCATGGCCACTCAGTAACTGAAATGCTCCCACGCACAGAGACTTTGTTGCTGTGCAGCTGGGGTTTTCTTTTTTATAATGTTAATATAATTTTGAAATTATGTTAATAACATTTTAAAATTATGCAAATATAACTTTGAAATCTGTGAATCTAATTGTGAAATACCTTGTAATTAATTATGTGTTAATGAATATAATCCATAAATTTTCTAAATATACATACATTTACTTTGAAACGTTTTAGAACTTCAACATATTCACATCGTCAGTGTTTCAAGTTCCAACACTATTACAAATTGTAACAGTGCTGGTAGCTCATTGTTAATAAACCACCAGCCCACTGAACACTGATGCCACCTAAATTTAAAAGATTATGAAATATGAAAGATTTTCTTTACTATGATGTATTTCATTATACTTCTCAATTAATAAGTAAAATTGAACATATGTGATTTTCAATTTTTAATCAAAATATTCATAGTATATATCACAAAAGAAAACATTTAAAGTGTCACGCAGCTGTAAAATCCTCCAGTTGGTTTCCCTCCAGTGATGCTGCCTGACCCACTGACTCCTTCCTGCAGCTTAATTTTATTGGCTCCAAATTCCAGCATCTTGTTTCTTGTTTCTCAGATCCTCAACATCTGGACCAGGCCATCTTCTCACAGCAACCATCAGGCAGGAGGTACAGAACCCTTAAGTCCCACAACACCAAGGTCAAGAACAATTCAAAGAAAATTTATTATCAAAGTACACTTATGTTACTTTATACAACTCTGTGATCCATTTTCTTGCAGCCATTCACAGTGGAACAAAGCAATACAATAGAATTAATGAAAACTACAAAGACTGACAAACAACTGATGTGCTAATGTACACAAAATGTAGAAATACAACAAACAAATAATTAAGAAGTAGATAAATAAATAAATATAAAAGACATGAATTATGGGGTTCTGTAGGTTGTGTTCAGAGATTATCCACAGTGGTTCAAGAGCCTGATGGTTGAAGGGTAATAACTGGTCCAGATGGTGTTGGACCAAAAGCTCCTTACCTCCTGCCCAATGGTAGTAGTGAGAAGGGAGCTTGACCTGGATGGTGGGGGGTTCTTGATCATGGATGCTGCTTTCTTGTCGCAGTGCTCCTCGTAAATGTGTTGAACTTTATCTCCCAATTCTTGACCTCTTCACCAATGCGGAGAATAGTTTCTTCCTGGAAAGTGAGTCTATAGGTTATGGGATCAGTTCAGTGTTGAGGTGAGTGAAGCTATCCACACTGGTTCAGAAGCCTGATGTTTGATGGTAATAACTGTTCCTGATCCTGGTGGTGTGGGAAGAACTACATCCCTTCAACCATTTGACTCTTGAACTACTGACAAAACATTAATCACTACAGTTGAGCAACACTGTGACTTTTTAATCACTAAAATGACTTCATGTTTGCTCTTATTGCGCTCTTTATTGAAAAATTGTGAATAGTTGAAATGATTGGTAGGCTCGGGTTGGCCGCCTGTTTTTAGGCTTGTTTGCCAAGCCGGGAGATGAAATCACAAATGTTTCGTCACCAGTGAAAGTGACATCATCATTGCACAATTGAGTGTTGTTTCTGCCAAGCGCTTGCAGTTATATTGGTCCGACTCATAGTCCTGATTGATTGGCTGTCACGCTGGCTGTTAGCCTCCACTGGGTATGGCTAACTGGATAGCTGACAGATCTCCACTGGCCCGTATCAGTGGGTATCGGCTGTTGTAAGCACTAGTTCCTCAGCTGTCCACAATCCTGTAAATGCATAGGTTCATTTATTGCTTCCATTTCAATAAGTTTGTTAATAGAGTCTTCTGTTGAGAACTAAGCTTCTGAGATTTCCCTTGATTCTGCTAGGAATTTTGTAGATTCCCAGACGAACTTGTGTAGTTCTTGATCTTCATGTAAGTGTCAGAGGATCGTGTCTTAAGGCTAGTTGATGTTCATGTAGTCTCGTGGATAGTTTTCTCCCTGTCTTCTCCACTCCTACATCATGTCTGAGGCAGTCTCCACACTGAATTTGGTATACTATGCTTGATTAATTTATGTTTTTTTGTAAATGCTGCTAAGTGCTCGTAATGCTGCTGTAAGCAGGTTTTTCATTGCACCTAAGCACACATACTGTATACACTTGTACATATGACAATAAACTCAACTGTGAACAGTTTTCATCTCATTACTCAACCAAAGGATGACTTCACTTTTGAGGAAATGCATCAAAAGCTTGCTATACCAATTTCTGGGTGACAAGGGAAGATCAAATATTCTTCAGTGAATAAAATAAATCGGAACAGATCTCACAGAAATACATTAAAAATTTTCCTAAAGCATGACATGAATTTGAGAGGGAACATATCTGACATGGACAGAAAAGGAGAGTCTAGGACCAGAGGACACAGCCTCAGAATAGAGGGATGTCCAACCAGATCAGGGATGTGAAGGAATTCCTTTAGCCAAAGGGTGGTGAATCTGTGAAATTCATTGCCACAGACAGCTGTGGAGGCCAGTTTATTGGGTATATTTAAAGCAAAGGTTGATAGGTTCTTGGTTAGTAAGGATATCATAGGTTACGGTGAGAATGCAAAAGAATGGAGTTGAGAGGGATAATAAATTAACCATGATCAAGTGGCAGAGCAAACTCAGTGTGCGAAATAGCCTAATTCTGCTCCTATGTTTTATGGTCTTTTGGTTGGGCCTTCAATGATCCACTTACAGTGCATTTCATCACCTCAACAATGATAATAGTTTGAGCCTGAACATTGTTGTTTTCAGCAAGAAGCTTTTTCAAATCCAGCTGCCAACATGACAGCAGTTGAGGTCATTCTCTCATTCGATGGGCAGCACTCTGCTAAACTACAGTCTCCTTTCCGGGAAGTTCCTGCTTTCACAATAAATCATTGAGCCCATCTACATGGAGAGCTGTCACAGAAAGCAGTGTCCGTTATCAAGGAAGCCCACCACCCAGGCCAGGCTCTCTTCTCAATGCTGTCATCAGGAAGAAGGTACGGGGCCTCGGGACCCACACCACCAGGTTCAAGAACAGTTATTATTCCTCAACTATCAGGCTCTTGAATCAGTAGGGATAATTTCAGTTAACTTCACTTGAACTGTTTCCACAACTAATAGACTCACTTTCAAAGACTCTTCATCCCATGTTCTCGGTATTTATTGCATATTTATTTATTATTATTGTTTCTTCTTTGTGCATTGTCTTCTGCACTCTGGTTGAACTCCCTAGTTGTGGGAGGTCTTTCACTGATCCAGTTATAGATATTATTCTAAAGATTTGTTGAATGTGTCCATAAGAAAATGAATCTCAGGGTTGTATTTATGGTGATGTGTATGTTCTTTGATAATAAATTAACTTTGAATTTAAAAGGCAGTTGGACAGGTACATGGATTGGAAAGATTTAGAGGGACATGGCCCAACACAGGCAAATGGGACAAACTCGGTTGGCATGGACCAGCAGGATTAAAGGGCTTATTTCTGTGCTCTGTAACTATGTGTCATCCCTAAAGGACTTTGGAGCAATTTGGAGTGGAAATTAAAAACATTTTGTCATTTATATTTATATTCAGTGACCACTTGATGAGGTACATCTGCTCTTTAATGTAAATAACTAATAAGGCAATCGTGTGGTCAAGAGGTTTAGTTGCTGTTCAGACCAAACATCAGAATGGGGAAGAAATGTGATCTAAGTGACTTTGACCATGAAATGATTGTCGGTATTAGATGGGGAGGTTTGAGTATCTCAGAAACTGCTGATCTCCTGGGATTTTCACGCGCAACAGTCTCCGGAGTTTACAGAGTATGGTGCAATAAGCAAAAAAATATCCAGTGAGCAGCAGTTCTGTGAGCAAAAACGTCTTGTTAATGAGAGAGGTCAGAGGAGAATGGTCAGACTGGTTCAAGCTGACAGGAAGACGACAGTAGCTCCGGTAACCACGCATCACAACAGTGGTGTGCAGAAGACCATCTCTGAACGCACAACGTGTTGGACCCTGATGAAGATGGGCTACAGCAGCAGAAGACCACACCGCTTTCCACCCCTGCAGCTAATAAAGTGGCTGCTAAGCATATTTTTTAATGGAATTATCAACAATGCGTTAAACTCATCAGAAGTCATAACTAAGTGAACAGAAATGACAACGATGCTGTGAAATTGCTAATTGGGCTCCATGTGGTAAAATAAAAAGACTGTAATTTTGACTCTGTGGCTGAGAGCCGTGCTGTACAAATATGCACCTTGAAACACCAGGGAACATGTTGATGTAGAGTGAGAGGACTGGGCTCTGCACCCAGCTGAGGTCAGCTGTGGTGACAGAGTGGCAGCCCCCACACCTCTGCCCCTCTCTGCAGACACAAGCAGGCAACCTAGGCTGACACAATGAGGCAGAGGCACAGCACTGAGACAGCCTTAGTCAATGTTGACTGGCAAATACTTGTGGGTGGCACATCAACGTCACGGTTAGCGAAACGCTTTACAGCGCCAGCAACCGGGGTTTAATTCCCGCCACTGTCTAAAGGAATTGGTACGTTCTACCTGTGACCAGGTGCTCTGGTTTCCTCCCACGGTCACAGGTAGCATGCTGTGGACAAGGAATGTTGGCACCAGAAGCATGGCGACACTTGCAGGCTGCCCTCGGACTGTGCTGGTTGTTAACACAAATGACTCTAGCTCTGTTCTTCCTGGAGCAGAGGTTACTAACGTCAACCTGTACATATTTGGAACGTGTGAGGAAACCAGAACACCTGGAGGAAACCCACATGGTCACGCTGAAAGTGTACAAATGCCTAACAGACAGTGGCAGCAACTGAACCCCGATCGCTGATTGCTGGTGCTGTAAAGTGTCACGGTAACCACAATGGTACCGAACTGCCCTGAGACTTGATAACTTTCTACCCTGAGACAGAATTTACTCTGCAATAACCTGAAACATAATGGCACAGGGAACACCCAGTAGATGTATACAGACCAGTACAGGCTGACGCAACTTGTTTCCTTCAATAGTAGGATCAAAGATCAGCTTACTTGCTAAATACATGTATTAGGAATTTGCTGTGGTGTGTTGGCATGACATGCAACAAAAACATTCATTATTATTCAGCATTATTAGAACATGGAACATAAAACATTAGAGCACAGTACAGGCCCTTGGACTCGTGATGTTGTGCCAACCTTTTAACATATTCTAAGATCAAACTATTACTTCCGTTAATTTCTCGATCAGTGATGTGCCTATCTGAGAGTTTCTTAAATGTCCCTAACGTATCTGCCTCTACCACAGGCAGGGTGTTCCATGCACCCACCACTCTTTGTATAAAGAACAATCACCTTAAAATGATGCCCCCTTACATTAGCCACTTCCGGCCTACGTGAAGGTCTCTGGCTGACCACTCTCGATCTGCGCCCCTCATCATTTGTTGATTTGCTTCAACCCCATTCGTCAGCCATCTCCCTGTAATCTATAATCCTTTACCACTCAATCTATGCCTCCTATCATTTTATACCCCTCTAACAAGTCACCTCTCATCCTCCACTGCTCCAAATAGCAAATCCCTGGCTCAAACCCACCCCAACTTCATAAGATATGCTCTTTAGCATCAATATATTAATAGTCTTGGGTCAAAAGTATTACATATAAGTTAGCTGATGAGACCATAGGATTATAGAACATAGGAACAGAATTAGGCCATTTTGGCCCATTGAGTCTGTTCTATTTCTCTCTCAGCCCCAATCTCCAGCCTTCTTCATGTAACCCCCGGGAAAGGTTTCACTGCTAATGTAATGGTCTTTCTGTAGCAGCAGTGTTTGAGTTATGGCTAGAGATAACAAGGGCTTTGAAATATGTGCCATCCAAAGAAAGGAGTGCTTTCTCTTGTTGTGTGCCTGAGAACTAGGTGATCTGGGTCTTTTGTTTGGCGGAGATGGGGAGAGAAGATGCCTAAAAGGAGAGGCCATAGACACCATAAAGGAGTGCACTTGGAGTGCACCAGGAGTCAATGAAGCCCAGGGAAATCGATGGAGGACCAGCAGAAGGGAAACCGTGAGCTTCAACTTGTGCACATTAGAGTATTTCATAAAAATGGGCCCTTTTCTTTTTGCAAACATAAGGAAATCTGCAAATGCTAGAAATTCAAGCAGCACACACAAAATGCTGGTGGAACACAGCAGGCCAGGCAGCATCTATAGGGAGACCCTTCGTCAGGACTCAAGGGTCTCGGCCCGAAACGTCGACAGTGCTTCTCCCTATAGATACAGCCTGGCCTGCTCCTTTTCTTTTTGTTTTACTTTACTAACCCTTTAGTCAACTTAAGAATTATAAAGCTAAGTTGTTTAATTGCATATGGTGTACTGTCTGTTATTTTGTGGTACTGATTTGTAACGGGAACACATCACGCACCATCCACACAAACAGGATCTCATATGTTTGGTGGGGCCAGAGATTGTCTTCCCCAGACTTATGCAGGCAACAGAACCTGAGGGTTACATTCACATTTTCCTTCATGTCCTGAATAATTAAGAATCTGTCAAACTCTACCTTCAGTATACCTATTGACTTGATCTCCACAGTCGCCCAAATCGCACAGATTCACAACTTTCTGGCTGAAGAAATTCCTCCTCATCTCCATTCCAAATGGATGTCCCTCTATTCTGAGACTGTGCCCTCTGGTTCTAGGGTCCCCTATGATATATTCACATCCACTCTATCGAGGCCTTTCAACATTCTTTGTTTCACTGAGATCCCCCCCCCCCCACCTATTCTTCTGAATTCCATTGAGTACAGGCCCAGAGATGTCAAAGATTGTGAGTAGATTTGGCTGGAGTACCTGGGCACAGAGATAGGGTGGAATGGTCTCCATTGATGTTTTAATCACCATGATGCTCTACCTACCTGTTAAATCCAGACAATGAAGGGGGGTGCAGGAAGACTCACCTCAGTAAGACCCACATGCTGTTTCTTGATGACATTTTGTAAACAGTTGCTTAAGGTCCTAGTCATCAGGAGATTGGTGGATTTTCGGATCATGTCGTCTACTTCTGTTGAGCTAAGAAAAAAAATTCTCTTTTAAGTAATTTCGTATATGCGTCACTCCCAGATTATGGTTGTGTCCATTAAGATGCGGTTAATTTTGAGAAACTGAGAACATTTCTTTCCCTCCATATGGTGTCAACACAAAAAGTTTCCACTTCAGGAAAAATACTGAATCACTTCTACATTGTCCAGTCGATGCCAGCCCAAAAATTCCAAACCTTAACCACACCTATGGGGTTGACATTGGAGCAGAATTAGGCCATACAGTCTATTGAATTGAATCCACCATTCCATCATGACTGATTTATTATCGCTGTCAACCACATTTTCCTGCCTTTTCCCTGTAATCTTTATTACCCTTACTAATCAAAAATTTTGCTTCAAATATACCCAATGATTTGGCCTCCACTGCCACCTGTGGAAATGAATTCCACAGATACACCAGCTTTTGGCTGAAGAAATTCATCCTCATCCCTGTTCTAAAGAGAAGTTCTGCACCTGGTGCCTCTTACTGTGTCAGCTGCGGATTGGCATCAGGCTTACTTTGTGTGAAGGTTATGCTAACGTTTGTGGGGCAAGGATTGAAGTGGAGGAAGAAACAATTTGGAAAGGCAAATACAGTGAGTACCGGTAGATGAAGCAGTTATAACTTGTGTTCCTTTACATTTGAGGGCATGCCTCAAGAAGGCAACATCCATTGTGAAGGACCCTCACTATGCAGGACGTGTCCTCTTCTCTTTACAAACGTCAGAGAGGAGATATAGAAACCTGACATGTTCAAAGTTCAAAGTAAATGTATTACCAAAGTACACATAATCACCATACACTCCCTTGTGATTCATCTTCTTGCAGGCATTCATAGGAAAACAAAGAAGAACAGCAGAATCACTGAAAAGCTCCACAGAAAGACTGACAAACAACCAATGTGTAAAAGATAAAATGTGCTTTGTAAACACTTCTTCCCCTCCGCCATGATCCTTCTGAACAGCCCGTGAACCCAAGAACACCACCACCTCACTACTGTGCTCTCTTTTTGCACCACTCAGTTGTTTTTTATATTTCTGATTTTTGTAACTCATAATTTTTTAAAGTGCTGCATTGTACTGCAGCCGCATAAAACATATTTCACAGATACCCACAGCCCTGAGACACCAGGCAAGGTCATTTGATTCCAAACAATTGGTTTATTGATCACTACAGAATGTCTCTCTGGTGTTTCCTGCTCACTCCCCTCTCCCTGACTCTCAGTCCACAATAGAGGCCCAGATCAAAATCAGGTTTATCAACACTCACATTTGTCATGGGATTTGTTTTTCTCATGGTAGCAGTACAGTGCAATACATAAAATTACAACAATACTGTGCAAAAGGCACCCTAGCTATATATACTGTATATGTGCCTAAGACCTTTACACAGTACTGTATGTCAGTGATAATAATACTCATTCTGATTCTACGCTCTTTCATTTTCTTGTACTACCTCAATGCACTGTTGTGATGAACTGATCTGTATGCAAAACAAAGGTTTTCATTGTACCTCAGAACATGTGACCATAATAAACCATATAATAATCCCGCTGGTAAGTATGAATCCATTGGATAGCACCACTGTTCACCTAAAATTGGCCACCTGATCTTAGGTCAGTGAAAACCTTAGAGGGGTGCTGACAAGACTTTTTAAGATGGTCTCAGTGACACACACAAAATACTAGCAAGTCAGGCAACATCTATGAAGGTAAATAAACAGTCAATATTTCAGGCTGAGACCCTTCATCAGGACCCCAAAATGTTGACTGCTTATTCCTCTCCATGGATGCTACCTGATCTGCTGAGTTTCCCCCAACATTTGGTGTGTGCTACTCTGGATTTCCAGCACCTGCAGAATCTCTTGTGCCTGGCATTGAAAGACTTGATTTACGTGGATGGACTGGAGATACTGCGCTCCCTAAAGCTTCTCCACAGAGAAGTGATAGGATGGAGACATTTAAACTTTTGAGGGGCCCAGACAGAAGAAAACATGCTTTTATTAGTTGTAAAAACATGAGACAGAGATTTAGACAATGGAAAAAGAGACAGTGGTGAAAAAAAGAACAAAGTCTTCAGGCATTGAACAACATACACAAAATGCTGGAGGAACTCAGCAGGTCAGGCAGCGTCTATGGAGAGAAATAAACAGTCAGCATTTTGGGCCAAAACCTTCATCAGTTCTGGAAAGGAAGGGGGAAGAAGCCAGAATGTGAAGGTGGGGGGGGTGAGGGGAATTTTGTATTCGGGCATTAAGACACTGCGTGTAAAGGAGGAGGAGTAAGATTCAAATGAGACTACGAAAGAACTTGATAACTACCTGAAGGGGAAAAAATGTTTTGTTGCAAGGAATGGATTAATCAAACAAAATATTGGCACAGACTCCAGGGAAGGAATGTCTTTCTTCTGCACTATTGTTCTAAGAACTGCTTTTAAGCCTTTCAGGTTCAGAGAGGGAGAATGTGAAGGTATGCTTCAGCATTCCTTCCATTAATTATATGTTCTCTCACATCTTATGTTGTCAAGTTTTAAACCGCATTTCTCACCCCGGACATACTCTCGTCAACCCCTCTCAATGGACAAGGGATACACATGTCGGATAGCACATACCATCAGGCTCAAGGACAGTTTCTGAATGTTTCTTTAGGATGATAAATTGGACTCTTGACCTCACAATTTACATCGACATGGCTCTTGCACTTTTTATCACACTTTCTTTGTAAATGTAACACCTTATTCTGCATTTTGTTATTATTTTCCCTTGTACTATTGTAATGAAATGATCCGTATGGATGGTATGCAAGATAAATTTTTCAGTGTGCCTCAGTATATAAGACCATAAGACATAGATTAGGCCATTTGGCCTATACAGTCTGCTTCACCATTCCATCATGAAGATTTCTTAACCTTCCCAACCCTAATATCCTTCTCCCCATAATCTCTGATATCCTTACTATGAACCTGTCAAACTTCAATTTAAATATCTCAGCAGGCCGGACAGCATCCGTGGAAACTAGTAGTCAACATTTCGGGCCAAGACCCTTTGTCAGGACTGAAGAAGGAGGGGACAGGGGCCCCATAAAGAAGGTGGGGAGAGGGTGAAAAACCAATCAGAGGAAAGATCAAGGGGTGGGGGAGGGGAAACAGGGAGGGGATAGGCAGGAAAGGTGAAGAAGGAATGTAAGGGGAAAGCACTATGGGTAGTAGTAGAATGCAGAATCATGAGAGAGGTGATAGGCCACTGGAAGAGGAGGCAGAATGAAAGTGGGATGTGGGAAGGGAGGGGGAGGGAATTACCGAAAGTTGGAGAATTCGATGTTCATACCACGGGGCTGGAGACTACCCAGACGGTAAATGAGGTGTTGCTCCTCCAACTTGAGTTTGGCCTCATCATGGCAGTAGAGGAGGCCATGTATGGACATATCCGAATGGGAATGTGAAGCAGAGTTGAGGAGGGTGGCAACCGGGACATCCTGTCTGTTGTGGCGGACGGAGCGGAGGTGCTCGACAAAGCGGTCCCCCAATTTGCGTTGGGTCTCGCCGATGCAGAGGAGGCCGCACCAGGAGCACCGGATGCAATAGATGACCCCAACAGACTCACAGGTGAAGTGTTGCCTCACCTGGAAGGACTGTTTGGGGCCCTGAATGGTGGTAAGAGAGAAGGTGTGCAGGGTAACGAAAGCAGCAGAGCAGCATCTGGAGAATACCTGAAACATCTGTTGAACAACAACAATGGCCGGCTTTCAGTCTCCACCTATGATGTTGTGTTTTCATTAAAAAGTTACAGCACTTTTTAACTTTTTTTAGGTTTTATGTAAGGTATAAAAACAATCAGCATTTTAATCTTGCTCTGGTGTTAGATTTTCATCAGTGATGCCTTAAAAATTTAATACCATTATATAAGATATAAAAACAATCAGCGTTGTAGATTTGTTCTGGCGCTAGGTTTTCGTAATCAGCAGAAGCTTTAAAAATTTAATGCTGTGCCTTTTCTTAAATTACTGCATCCATCCTGCTGAATATTCACTTCTAACCCCCGGGTCGCCTCAGGCTCGCTCAGCTCATTCTCGTCTAGGGGGAGCAGCCTTCGGCCCCGCCAAACTGGGTAATCAGCTGGTGTGGATGCTGTGTGATGTCCCCGCCTCGCCCAAAAACAGACAGTACATCATATGCGATTAAATGAGTACAATTTATAAAGGTTACTATAACTAAGTGATTAATAGCGATACAGTATATATGAAGAGAAAATTAAAGAAAAGGCGCCAAACTTATCAAAGTCCAAACCACTTCGTGCACAGCCGTTGGAGCTCAATTACTGAAGTCTTCTGGCCACCATTCGATCCCCTCCGAACTCCTCGACTCGCAGCTCAGGACCCTCTGAACTCCTCGACTCTCCAAACAGCTCAGGACCCTCCGAGAGGTCAACCAAGCACATCTAGCTTCATTCCCCCCCCCTCCTTGGAGAATCTCCCGGCCTCGGACCCCCCCTTTGGGGTCCGATCCTCGCCCAGCTTAGAGCATTGCGTCCTCTCTCTCGACCCCCTCGTGCCGATCTGCCCAAAAGCCCGTCAACAAAAGCTTACAGACTCAGAAGAAAGAACATTAATCCCCATTTGGTTTACAAAGGAATACCATTCTCGTTATCAGTAAATTAGCATTCCTGCTAGTTAACAAAAAGAAACCCTCTTTACACACTATTACCTTCAATTTTCAGTTTGTTGTGATACAGATTTTTGCTCGTTTCGTGATCAGCATAACGTCAAGCAACATATGTTCACTCCAATGCTAATGACTCCACTCTGCCAATACACCATCAAGATCTTAATTTTTCGCCTGATGCAGTGTTTTTGTATTTTTCATTAACTTCTGTTCATCACATATGTGAAGTCACTTCCCAGAAATGTCTGTGGTGCAGAGACCTCTGCACAAGGCTCTTCAACCTGAAATGTTTCCTTCAGCTTCCTTCTCACAGATACTGCCTGACCTACTGACTATTTCCAGATTATGGGTTTTTGTTTGATACTTCCAATAAAATATGAACTCATGTGCCATGAAACTAGAGAGTCACAGATTTGTAGATCACGGATATGCGCTTGTCCGCCCACCACATACATGTCACTCTTTCTGTCCACCTACACCAATCCCATTTACCTTAAGCCTGTATTCTGCTGAACTGTGCTTATTCAAATGTCTGTCTAAATGTGTCTCCTACAAGTAGCAATTGTATCTGATTTCACCACCTTCTCCGACAGTGCCTTCCAGATATCAATCACTCCCTGTGTAAAAAAAATTACCTCTGAAATCCCCTTTATATCTAATTCAACTCTCCTTAAGCCTTTGTCTTTTGTTTTAATTTTTTTAAATTTAGAGATTTAGCATAGTAACAGGCCCTTCTGGCCCAAACAGCCAGTGCTCTCCGATTTTACTTGCTTTTATTAGATGCAAAGCAGAACATGCTCTTGGGCATTAGTGAGCCACACCACCCAGCAACCCACTGATCTAACCCTGTAACCTATCAACCTTCACTTTAAATATAGCTTTGGCCTCCGTAGCCTTTACACTGTAATAGCATTACACTGACTGCTATGCCACTGGGCCACCCTGCCATAACCTAACTAGGGAAGTAGATTCATTCTACTTCACCCATGCATCTTATACTTTTATCAGAAGACTCTTTCGTATCCTTCACACCAGGGAAAACAAGCCCACCGTATCCAATCACTCCCAATATCTAAAGTTCTCCAGCCCAGACCCCATCCTCTCCATCTCTATCCCATGGCAACCGGAACTGCACACTATACAAGTCGAATCTAGTGCATTATAAAGACTCGGCACAGCAGCATAGCCTCAGTGTAGCGCTTTACAGTGTCAGTGATCAGAAGATTGGGGTTCAATTCCCATCACTGTATGGAGTTTCCCCTCAGTTCTCCGGCTTCCTCGCACATTCCAAAGGTGTATAGTTAGGTTTAGTAAGTTGTGGGCATGCTATGTTGACACTGGAAGTGCGGTGATTCTTGCAGGCTGCCCCAGAACAATTCTCACTGATCTGATTTGATGCAAAACAACACACGTCACTATATGTTTTGATGTACATGTGACAAATAAAGCTAATCTCACTTTCTTTCTTTTCCCTTCTCACTATCCCATTTGTCCCTGTCTCACTACCCTACTCCTCACTCCTTCAACCCTCCTCCTTCTCTCTCTGCCCTCCTCTCACCCCTCCTTCCTCCCTTTCCTTCCCTCCAGCAAACTGGAGTAACATGTTCAATTGAATTTTTCATTTGAAAGACTACCCCAATTAGAACAATGTTACTTTTAGTCCAGTCTACTCAGTGTTCACTCTATTAGGTACACCTGCACATTAACGCAAATATCTAATTGGTCAGGTATGGTCAAGAGGTTCAGTTGTTGTTCAGACCAAACATCGAAATGGGGAAGAAATATGATCTAAGTGAGTTTGACTGTGGAACGATTGTTGGTGGCAGACAGGGTGGATTGAGTATCTCAGAAACAGCTGATCTTTTGGGGTTTTCATGCACAACAGACTCCAGAGTTTACAGAAGATGGTGTGATAAGCAAAAAAATAATAAATCCTGTGAGTGACAGTTCTGTGGGCAAAAATGCCTTGTTAATGAGGGGGGTCAGAGGAGAATGGCCAGACTGGTTCAAGCTAACAGGAAGGGTGACACTAACTCAGGTAACCATGTGTTACAACAGTGGTGTAGAAAAAAACATCCCTAAACACATAACATGTTGCACCTTGAGGCAGATGGGCTACAGCAGCAGAACACAAGCATACAGGAAAACACTCAGTGGCTTCTTCAGTAGGTACATCCTGTACCTAATAAACTGGCCACTGAGTATATTGAGTATTGTAAAGAATTAACATTTTTAATATTTTAACACAGATGGATAAAGTTTCTCTGGTGTATTACATTGTGGGAAAGGAACTGAGCTTCTCTGCATTCCTATTTGAAATAAAGTTCTCAATGGAATCAGTTATTGATAAAAAGGGTGCTCTCTAAAGACCTGGTTGTTTACTAATCAGTGGATGCAGGAAACCCCTGTGATTTACCATAAAGGAATCCTTGTACCATTGGTTAGGCCCCTTGCAGTGTCTTAGATTCTCTGAGCGTTAAAGCAAGCTTCTCATTATAAAACCAGATAATACAATTTAAATAAGTAAGCCACTGAGATAATGACTCTAATTAAGGCATAGGAGAAATAAATAAGAAGGGATAGCTTGTAAGACGGTCTCGAGAGGTCTCTCAAGTTGACCTTTAGATCAGTGACGGAATAACCTGTAGTTAACACTTCTGTGGGAAAGTACTCTTTGAAATTCTCTCCAGAGTCCATGAGGTAAAAGCAAATTACTGCTGTTTCAAGATTCAAGATTGTTTAATTTCATTTCTCTACACAAATTATTCACAAACGCAAGAAACTCTGCTGATGCTGGAAATCCAAAGCAACACACACACACAATGCCAGAGTGTCTCGGCAGGTCAGGCAGCATCAATGGAAAAGTACAGTTGACATTTTGGGCCAAGACCCTTCTTCAGAATCACAACTTATTCCCAACAAACATCAGGCTCTTGAACCAGACGGTATAACTTCACTCATCTTCACTCACCAAACTGATTTATGTTTATTGCTTTTTTATTTATTGCTATTATTATCTTTATCTTCTTGTGTTTTGTACATCGGTTTTTTGTTTTTGTTGTGTGTGGCCTTTCATTGATTATATCGTGCTTCTTTGTATTCACTGTGAATGCCAGCAAGAAAATGAATTTTAGAGTTGTATATGGTTACTCCAAATGCAACACAAAAAAGTTGCAATAAGATAAAGAACATAATAATAAAAAACACAATAAATATAACTAGATTGATTGTATGTCCATAAAGTGACAATAGGTACATGAACGTCTACATAAGGTGTTCGGGTGGAGGTAGAGGGCTGGGTTAGTAGGTGGAGATATTGATCGGCTTTTTACTGCTTGGGGAAAGCAACTGCTTTTGAGTCTGGTGGTCTTGGCGTAAATGCTGTGTAGCCCCTTCCCTGATGGGAGTGGGATAAACAGTTCATGAACAGGGTCAGTGCAATACTTCATGATATTGCTGACCTTTTTCCGGCACCTTGATAGCAGGTAGACTGGTGCCGATGATACGTTTGACTGTTTTGACTACCTGTTAAGCTGGAGAGGGCTGAGGATTTAGATCAGTGAGAAAAAACCCTGCAGTTAGCATTTCTGTGGAAAAAGACTCTTTGAAATGCTCTCCGAGTCCATAATGTGAAGGGAATTTAGTGCTGTGTGTCTGGTTGCTGAGTTCAGCCATTGTATGGAGTGAGGCGCCACTCTCTGACTCTGTCCATGTTATAGGAGTGTTTGGGTATCTCACCAATTCAGCTTGGTTTGCTCAGGTTTCACAGACTTTCCTTAATGGATTCTCAAGCTGATAAGATCTAATCAGGTGGCGACTAGAAACAGACACTCCCCAACCCTATGCCTTGAATGGTTACATTACGTGAATGCTAGTCCGCACTCCTGAGGTGTCAACCACAGGTATGTTGAAGGGTAGGATGCTTGTTTAAACTCCTCAGTTCACTATTCAGCTAAGGCCCTCCCCACCATTGAACACATCTACACAGAGTGCTGTCGCAGGAAAGCAGAAACCATCATCAAGGAAGCCCACCATCCACGCCATGCTCTCTTCTTGCTGCTGCCATCGGGAAAAAGGTACACAGATCCCACACCTCATGATTGCACTGACCACTATGCTATACTGGATAGCCCCTCTTAAGGCTAAAGTCAGATGTATCAGTATTACAATGGAGTAAAGGGAATTACAGAGGCATAGATGGGAAATGGCCAAAACTGATTGCAAGGGGACACTTGCAGGGATGATGGCAGAGCAGCAATGGCTGGAGTTACAGGGAGCAATTCAGAAGGCACAGGGTAGATACATCCCAAAGAAAACTTATTCTAAAGGCAGGATGACACAACCATGGTTGGCAAAAGAAGCATAAAAGCCAAAGAGAGGGCAGATAATAAAGTAAAAAATTAGTGGAACGTTAGAACTTTGGGAACCAACTGAAGGCAACTGAAAAAATCATAAAGAAAGGAAAGATGGAATATGAAGGTAAGCTAGCCAATAATATCAGAGGATACCAAAAGTTTCTTCAGATATATAAACTGTGAAAGATGGATGAGAGTAGATATTGGACCACTGGAATATGATGCTGGAGAGGTAGCAATGGGGAGCAAAGAAATGGCGGACAAAATGAATAAGAATTTTGCATCAGTCTTCATTGTGAAAGACACTAGCAGTCTGCCAGAACTTCAGGAGTGTTGGGGAAGAAGTGAGTGAAGTTGCCATTACTAGAGTGAAGGTGCTTGGGAAATTTAAATCTCAGAAGGTAGATAAGTCATATAGACCAGATGGTCTACACACAAGGGTTTTAAAGGAGGTGGTTGAAGAGATTGTGTTGGCATTAGTAATGATCTTTCAAGAATCAATAGATTCTGGTGTAGCGATGTACTACATACAGAGCTAGAGATGACACACAGTCGGTAAGTCGTTTCGAGACTTCGAGTCCCCTTGGGGCTGGAATGAACTCTCCTGGGACGGCCAGGGACGCGCCATACACCAACTCGGCTGACGAGGCGTGCAGATCCTCTTTGGGCGCTGTGCGAGTTCCAAGCAGGACCCAGGGAAGTTCGTCCACCCAGTTAGGTCCTCTCAGGCGGGCCATGAGAACCGACTTCAAGTGACGGTGGAAGCGTTCCACTAGTCCGTTCGACAGTAGTGTGGTGTAGCTGTGTTCCCAGCAGGCTGGCCACAGCCGACCACAGGCTGGAGGTGAACTGGGCACCTCTGTCGGAGGTAATGTGGGCCGGTACCCCAAAATGTGCTACCCAGGTTGCAATCAGTGCGCAGGTGCAGGAATCGGCAGATGTGTCGGTGAGTGGGACCATCTCTGGCTACCTCATGAACCGGTCTACCATAGTTAGGAGGTACCTCACTCCTCGGGACACTGGTAGGGGGTCCACGATATCCACATGAATGTGGTCAAACCTCCAATGGGTGGGTTCGAACTGCTGTGGCGGGGCTTTAGTGTGCCGCTGCACCTTGGCTGTTTGGCACTGCGCACACGTTCTGGCCCATTCATTGACCTGCTTACGAAGTCCGTGCCACGCAAACTTGCTGGAGACCAGCCGGACGGTTGTCCTGATAGATGGTTGCGCCAAACCATGTATGGAGTCGAAAACTCGCCGCCTCCAGGCTGCCGGGATGATGGGGCGAGGTTGGCTAGTAGCCACGTTGCACAGGAGGGTCCTCTCACCTGGGCCTATGAGAAAGTCCTGCAGCTACAAACCCGAGACTGCGGTCCTGTAGCTGGGCATCTCGTCGTCTGCCTGCTGCGCCTCCGCCAGTGCTGCATAGTCCACCCCCAGGGACAGGGCCTGGACAGCTGGTCTGGAGAGTGCGTCCGCCACGACGTTGTCCTTTCCCGAGACATGCTGGATGTCCATCGTGTACTCGGATATGTAGGACAGATGTCGCTGCTGGCGAGCTGACCAGGGATCGGACACCTTCGTGAACGCAAAGGTCAACGGTTTGTGGTCCGTGAACGCGGTGAACGGCTTGCCTTCCAAGAAGTACCTGAAATGCCGGATTGTCAGATACAGTGCCAACAGCTCCCAGTCGAAAGCACTGTACTTGAGTTCGGGTGGTCATAGGTGCTTGCTGAAGAATGCCAGGGGTTGCCAGCGCCCCTCAATGAGCTGCTCCAGCACCCCACCGACTGCTGTGTCGGATGTGTCCACCATGAGGGCGGTCGGAATGTCCGTTCTGGGGTGCACCAGCATCACGGCATCTGCCAAGGCTACCTCGGCATTAACGAAAGCGGCTGCGGCTTCTTCGTCCCAAGTAATGTCCTTGCCTTTACCCGACATCAGGGTGTACAAAGGGGGCATGATACGGGCTGCTGAGGGGAGGACGCGGTGGTAGAAGTTCACCATACCAACAAACTCTTGCAGGCCTTTGACAGTGTTGGGCTGGGCAAAGTGGCGGATTGCGTCTACCTTGGCGGGCAGAGGTGTTGCCCCATCTTTGGTAATCCTGTGGCCCAGGAAGTTGACAGCATCGAGACCAAACTGGCATTTGGCCAGGTTGATCGTGAGGCCAAAATCACTCAGGCGGGAGCAGAGCTGGCGGAGGTGGGACAGATGCTCCTGGCAACTACTGCTGGCTATAAGGATGTCGTCCAAATAGATGAACGCAAAGTCCAG